>NC_068400.1:42834876-43083698 GCF_023724105.1 Carassius gibelio
CAAGGAGACATTTAATTGTTTAAACTGGTGTTTTCTCTGTCGCTGCTAAGACGAAGTTGACTGTGAGGACTCGCCGTGAACACCGGAGAGAAATGCTTCTTTCATATGGATTATATATTCAGATAGTAGCCTATTTATTTTGGTTTGAATATTATCGTTTAGATATTTCAAGCTCTCTGTAATAAATTTCCTATATTTCTCTTTAAACCCACCGACAAACAGATTAAGACACTGTCTGACCCAAAATATCACCCAAAGTTTCTACAGCTTTTTTCTTAGCTATTTCAGAATCTGTTAAAGTTACTGGTGCTAGCTTGTTCCTGCAGTCAGAGCGATATGAATGTGTGTGATGTACGGCATGATTAATGCTCGTCACTTCTGCTGCCCAAACTTTGTCAGCCTGTGGGTCATTTGGTTTATTGCAAAAACGATTCCATTGATTTGCATTTTTCTTGATGATGTGCTTTTTTTGAGGTACTCGCATGCACCGCTTCACGTCGTGTTCTCCTCCATGTCCCACAGAAAAACTGCTCTGCTCTGCCATCTACAGGTCTTAACCAAGAGTATGTAGTGGTCCATTCACTAAAAGTGCATCTTCTCTTTTTCGTGGCCACGGCTGCTTAACCTGAGCGAACAGCGCATGCGCTCTCTAATTTGAGATTGTTGACATGTTGCGGTTCGTGCACCACTCAACTCAGTTTGATTGACGTACGACTCAAGCCCATCGCTTTTATGGCTCTCCTCTGAACTATTGGACATAAATTAACAGTACGCCTATGGAAGTATCCGTGTATTTATTAGGCAGGGTCGAATGAAAAAGCAGGACAGATGCTCAATTTGCGTGAGGCGGGACAAAGGGTTAATTTGCTGTAGGTTACAACGTAAAGCGGGACAGGTGGGCCCCTCTATTCGCGCCAGTTATTCAGCCAATAAAGTGTAAGCCTATGCATTTAAAAATTGTCTAGTACTATATAAATTACAAAGGTTTAATTGGCATCTTTATTTCACACAACCCCGACCGACTGCGACCTGAATATCATAAAAAATATTTTTGGATGACTCGTGACCGCTGGATCAACCCGCGCATCACTGCCCCTAACCCAAACTCCCAGGTTAAAACCTTATTTTACTGTCTATGGTTAATACTGCTCAATCTCGCATGCACACACACACACACACCTTGCTACAGCGGTCTAGGACATTTAAAACCTCAGCTTTTGCATGTTTATAAATGATTTTGTTTGTGGTGCTACAAAGACCTTTAAACATTAATTTGGAGAATGGATCAATTTACTGTTAAATGCATTTCATAGTGAAAAATGCTTAAAACTAGTGCATACACGAACAGTAGTGTATAGTCAAAACTTATTGGATAAACTGATTGGAAACATAAGCCTGTGAAGTGCACACACGAGTGACATCAAAATGTCTTTTATTATTGCTTCAACACGGCTTAGGTGAAATATTAGGGGTAAAAAAAAAAAAAAAACTCAACTTGAATCGTATATGTGGTCTTTAGCGCCACCCAACGGCCACACTTTAAGACATTACCCCTAAACTTTTTATTTATATATATAAAATTACGTATGGTCCAAACCGCGTTCCACATTACTGCGCATCTGTCTTTTTAATATAATTATCAAATTTACCACTAAAACCACCTGTTAAACACATACTGAACAACCTTAACTTTACATATACACCATAAAAGTAGTTACTCTAAACACAGATCACACTGACTGCACAAACACAATCCTGGGCTGCATTTCCTAAAGCATCACAAGCCTAAACGGATCATCTCAATGGGTTACAATGCTTTTGGGAAACGCAGCTCTGGATCACAAACACTCAAACATGAAAGACAGAGGCAGACACAAGAGAAGAACCAACAGCATTTTCATATAAAATGTTTTTAATTCCATTTTTCTGTATAAAACAGCTTCACAGCTCTGGCCAATTCAACAAACAATTCTGCACTCACCGCAGGAAAGAGCAGACACTTCCTGTTCGTCTCGCTCTAAAACACCTGACATTTGGATTGAAGGGGCGGGGCTTATTTGCCATTCTAGTTTTGGCGATAGAACATTAACGCAAAACTCTAACAAATCACTTGTGGTTAGCTAGCTAGTACAACATTAATATTAACTTAAAAAAAAAAAAGAAACGAACGCATGAATGAACGAACAAGCCGATCTGGTCACATCCCAAACGCGAGTCCTTGAGTCCATGTCCACAGCGAGCCCAGCGGGAACTACACAGTCTTCTGCTGGCCCTTCTTACCGATCAGGGACTTGTGGATGTGAGGAATCACACCTGCAAGAAGACCACAAACACACAAGCGCTTCACATCCACATCCGTCAACACAACAGTGTTTACAGCGAGCACAAAGACACTAATCTCCAACACACCTCCGCCAGCGATGGTGGCCTTGATGAGGGAGTCCAGCTCCTCGTCTCCACGGATGGCCAGCTGTAGATGACGAGGAGTGATACGCTTCACCTTCAGATCTTTAGAAGCGTTTCCTGCCAACTCCAAAACCTAGTCAAAGCAAAAATTACTCAGACACCAGATATAATGCATTTTACTAGTGCAGGACACTAGTGTAGTCTTACTTCAGCTGTGAGATACTCGAGGATGGCTGCGCTGTAGACGGCTGCGGTCGCTCCCACACGACCATGGCTTGTAGTGCGGGTCTTCAAGTGCCTGTGGATACGGCCCACTGGGAACTACAGATTTAGACATGCATTCCCTTAGACAGCAGCACCTGACATCAATTATTGGACTTCAACAAAAAATAAAACTGACTGAAGGACATTTAAACAATCATGAAAACAGACGCTCACCTGAAGTCCGGCCCTTTGTGAGCGAGACACTGCTTTTGCCTTGGCCTTGCCACTGTCTTTACCTGCCTTTCCTCCTGCCTACAAACACCGATCAAATGCAAACACACACACTTCAGTGCACCAAGCATATTAGGAGCAGACACTTATGCTCATTTGTATTTGCATCAGCATACATTTAAAGTATGCTGAATTATATTAATGCATGAAAGATTAAAAAATAAATTCAATCTTTAAAATTTAAAGTAGAAAATGCAGCAATATAAAGATTCAGTATTACAAAAATCTTAGTTATTTCCAACTGCAAAAAAAAAAAAAAAAAATTCTAGAATGTGACTTTCCATAAGTAACAACATAAAAATTACATAATTATCTATAATCGTAGAATGTAACTTTATTAAATGCATTTTAATTTAGTACATACATTTAATTTTGATACAATTACAACACATCGTCCCCTTGGAATTATAAGGTTCTATCTGCATTCCGAGATATTGAGCATCAAAGTTTTTGCATTCCATTTGACTGTGTAGATAGAACCTTATTATTAAATAAAAATTCCATAATGTATAGAACACAAAAAAAAAAAAAAAAGTAAATAAGTTGTCACAGAATAACAATATGGGAATAACTCAATTTTTACAAAAATGTCAGATAGAACCTTATAATTCCAAGGTGACGATATGGCGTTTCATTAAGTAAAAAAAAAAAAAAGTAATATCTTATGATTTCGCGAAATGTAATATTGCAAACCATTACATCATTTATACAGTATATTTACAGCAAACTTTTACGATTACGGTTTTACGTGTTAATTACAGGTATATTTAAGTCAAGTCACCTTTATTTATATAACGTTAGCCCTTTATAGAAAACAGATTGCGTCAAAGCAACTGAACAGCATTAATTATGAAAACAGGGTGTCAATAATGCAAAATGACAGTTTAGAAACTCCTCCACTTCTCTTGGAAGAGAGAGAATGATTAAAAACATCCATCAGGAACAGATCCACATGAAGTAACGAGTCGGTTAACGCGGGAATCTCCCGCTCTTATGACTGCCACGCGAGACTAACGACATACTTCATCCGTTTCTGACATTAACCTGCACAGACTACACAAACACAGCGCGGTTCTCGTGAGTCGGTGTTTCTGAAGAACTGTGGAGAGAATAAAGTGGATCTGAACTGATCCGCTGACGGACAGAGCTTAGCTTAGCTTTCCTGCTCGAAGATATCTCACAACAACTGCGACGTATATCAACAAAACCAGTGTAATAAACACGGTAGATGGCTAATCGTTTAAATTAGAACAATAGACGTCGAGATTAAGTAAATATATATTACAAAAAGGCTGTTAGCAGCACGAGCTAGCAGCGCGAAATCGAAGCAGCGTTAGCACGAAGCTAGCGGAGAATCTCTAGAAAGACGACAAAAACGCGGAAAAAGAAAACAAAAGGCATTTACAGTTATATAAAACAAATTTACGATTTAATACTGAAGAACTACATACCATTTCTGCAAATTATCACTTTGAATGGGATCCGGGGAGGTCTGTGTGAAATCTTTGACTCGAGGAACAATAAACCCGTTCAACAGAGAACGCTTTAGGCGAACCGACGCTGGAACCAGCCAATCAGAACAAGCGATGTTGATTCGAATTTCAGGAAGGCCAATGAGATTTCAGCAGGGATGTGCTTCTACCATCCCCCATCGAAGAATGATAACACAGAGGCGTGGCTTGAGTCAAATTTAACGAAAACATTCACCTCTGTTTAAAAGTCACAAATGACCTGACAAATATTTACTATATATAATTACTTAAGAAAAAAATAAATACAAATTCTAATCAAACCCTTTTCGAGGCGAAATCAGGTGATAAAACATTTTCACTCAATAAAAATTGTTTAAATTACTTTAAATTATTATTTCATGTTAAAATATTAAAACGAGGGAGTTTTAACATTTTCGTTTATACAGCTTGGTGAAGTCATTGATTAATACACATTTATTTACACTAAGAGGATCGAAAAGTTTTTTTATGTAGGCATAAAGGACACACTCTGAGAAAACATAAACGCGATTGTATATTTTCATTAAAACATATAATGCAAAAAAAAAAAAACTAAATCATGAAATAAAAAACAAAACACACAGTAAATAACAAATAACTGTCTTTTTTTGTATTTATTTTGAAACTAAATGTAATAAAATGTTTTTTTTCGACATTGCATGCATTCCTATGGCAGGTCAAATTGGTAAGCCAAAAGGTAAGGATTTCTTACTGTTTTTACACCCACATAAAGTCATCCGATCCACAAAAAAATATATATAAAAAAAATAATTGTATGTGTGTGTGTTGGGGGGGGGGGGGGGTTTGATCCATGTTCATATGTGACAAAATAAAATAAAATAAAAAATTCAGGTTTTTTTTTTTTTTTTCAAATTCTATACCATGGTCGGGTAAAAATTACTCATGAGGGAAGAATTTGTAAAATAGATAAATAAATGAAATTCCAGCTACATAAGTCCTAGAATCTACTAAATATTGTGTGTGTGTTGTGTGTTTAGTGAACACATGATAGGTAAAAATTTATAGCCTGAATGCACTGTAAGTCGCTTTGGATAAAAGCGTCTGCTAAATGCATGAATTTAATTTAATTTTAAATTCAAGCCTCTCAGATGAACTCTCAATGGTTTTGTGTTTCAGGGTCACAGAAGTTAATGGCTATAAAGCGGTAAAAAAAAAAAAAAAAAAACTGTGTGCTGCTGGAAAGACTGTGCTTGTGATAGTAAATAGCTAGCTAAAGTGCTTGTGATAGTACGTTATCGACTCCACTGTACCAAAGAGTATAGAATCCCTTCTATACTCTTTAACTGTAATGTCAAAATAATAGGCAGACAGACAAACGGGCCAATGGGAGAAGCGAATACATGACTGACACGCCAATCGCCCAATCACAAGATGTTCCTAAGGCGGAGACGTTCCAGAGCTACGGCCCATAGGACGCTCACTGGTCACAAGGAGGGATATGACGAAGCGCGGGTGGGAAAAAAAAGTACCTGAGGTGAAGATGGCGGATTTGGACAGCGGGAGCGAGCGCGGCGGAGGAGGAAGCGGGTTCCACGGGTTCCAGAGGGACCAAGACACCCAAAAACTATGAAGGTATTTTTGATTCAAATTAACTGAGCACCTGTGGCAGTGCGATTTGTAGTTGTAGAGAAAAGCCACATATGTGTATCAGTAAATTTGAAGTCACAGAGTGAAATGTTTTAAGAGTTGCAAACCTGTAGCCTTTTTTTCTCTCCCACAAACACAACACAACAGTTACACCTTCTCAAATTCTTCATTGCAGGTGCACAAATCCTATTCTACAAATCACACATTTAGAAACTCGTACGCTCACATTTTTGAAACAATTGCTGCAGTGAATGTGGTGCAAAACGCATTTACACACCCGCATCAAGAAATGTGCAGTCGTGGAGAAATGTTGAACATCCGCAAATCAGTACGTGAATTCATCAAATGAGAGTTGCACACTTGTAGAATATTTTCTCAGAATGTCTTGTATATTTTTCTAACGCATGAGGAACAACAGGGGCGTAAAACTGCTTGGGGCGTATATCTACTGGCTCAGTAGCTCTTCTGATTGGCTGAAATTCTGTAATCTCTAAACAGTCCCGCCCACTACCTCTACAGATGCACAAATCACTTTTGAACCAAATATCTCGGTGCAAAAGGGGAGAGCGCGAAACTTGTCGCTTGAAAGCGAAAAAAACAGTCTTTGAGCTTCATCGCAGCAGATTCAAGAAGCTGTAGTTATGTACTTTGTGTTTGTGTTAGAAAAATATACAAGACATTCTGAGAAAATATTCTACAAGTGTGCAACTCTCATTTGATGAATTCACGTACTGATTTGCGGATGTTCAACATTTCTCCACGACTGCACATTTCTTGATGCGGGTGTGTAAATGCGTTTTGCACCACATTCACTGCAGCAATTGTTTCAAAAATGTGAGCGTACGAGTTTCTAAATGTGTGATTTGTAGAATAGGATTTGTGCACCTGCAATGAAGAATTTGAGAAGGTGTAACTGTTGTGTTGTGTTTGTGGGAGAGAAAAAAAGGCTACAGGTTTGCAACTCTTAAAACATTTATCTCTTTGACTTCAAATTTACTGATACACATATGTGGCTTTTCTTTACAACTACAAATCGCACTGCCACAGGTGCTCAGTTAATTTGAATCAAAAATACCTTCATAAAAAACTGGCGTCAAAGTGACTCTACATCCAAAACAAGCGCTTCTATCTGGACGTCAAGCAGAACTCGAAATGCAGGTTCGTCAAGATCACCGAGCTCGGCGCTGCGGGCTCCAAGAGCCGCCTGACGCTCTCTCTGTCGGTCGCGGCGGAGCTCCGGGAGCTTCATCGAGCACTACGCCCAGCTCGGGCCCAGCACCCCGGAGCAGATAGCGCAGTCCTCCGCCATATTGGTAATCCCTAGTGTGCGAAAAAGTTCCATCGCTCTTTGTCAGACACGTGGTTTTGTTGTGTGTGACGTCACCGCGGCGCCATTTTTGAGGTATCGCTATTGACTGAAACAACCACGATTACAAGAATAGAAGTAAATAATAGAATAAATAACTAATATAACTACTTAGATAACTATCTAGATAATAAGTAAATATAAGTAAATATAACTCGCAAACCTGGAGAAGCAAAAGAAGATTGAGAAAAGGGCATACCGAGATAAACTCAATAAAGATGCCAGGGACCGTTATTTGGAGAAATTGTCATCCATTCATAACCGATCCATATGAGCTGACTGCATTAAGTTGGAGGGCTGACCCCGCATTGCTACTTTCATCCTCATACTTAGACATTGTAAATTATCTTGTTTATGGTATAGTGTTGTCAAAAGACCCGGTACTTCGTTACCAAGTCGGTACTAAAAAAATTTAAATGTGACGGTACCAGGTTTCTTTAAGTACCGGTAGTACCGAGGTCCCGTTCAAACCCAGCTCAGCGCTATGATTTCCGCAAAGCAGAAAACGAGTATGGAATCTCAAAATCCAGTCATGAAAATGAAACTTACATTTTAATATGGACAGTCATGGAATTTGTCAAAGTTAGCATTAATTAATCAAATCAAATCTCCATATGGACCAGTATCTGTAAATGTTAAGCTACAAAAGTTGTTTGAAATATGAATCCTGACTGACTTGTCTGACTTGTCGCGGGAATTCACCGTACACCGAGTTTACCACTGATAGACCTGCGGTGCATCAGTATACACACTCACACACAGCGAACAACTCAATTACCTCACGCAGAAGACATTAAAGGTCCCGTTCTACGTGATTCCATGTTTTAAACTTTAGTTAGTGTGTAATGTTGTTGTTAGAGTATAAATAATATCTGTAAAATTCTAAAGCTCAAAGTTCAATGCCAAGCAAGATATTTTATTTAACAGAATTTGCCTACATCGAACGACCAGTTTGGACTACATCCCTCTAGTTCCTTCAGTAATGACGTGGTCTTGTTGTGCTCACATGGAGAACATGGAAGAGTTGCGTTTGTAGAGTGTGTTTGTCGCCATGTCGTCGAAACGCGGTTATTTTCATCTCTGAGTCCAATCACCTTTGTTTGACCACAAAAGGTAAGTGTATATTATTATTTAAGTTGGTGTGTTTAACAGTTTCTGTAACTTATTACACAAAGGGCAACGCTGTATAGCTTTGTTAACTAGATGTTAGGGCTGTGCAAAAAAACGAATGCAATTTTCACACGCATCTCGTCAGTAAAGGCGTTCTGTGATTATAAATCTCCAGCACGTGCATTCAGATCAGGATTGCCAGGTTTTCAAAACAAATCCTGCCCACTTGCTTCTCAAAACTAGTCCAATCCATAGACCGTAAAAGAAATGGACACTGCGACCCCATTGGAACTCAATTGAGACAAGTGAAGCCCATTTTTAGCGTTTTTTAGCACTTCCGTTTCTGACGCGCAGACTCAAACGAAGCTTGACGACGTCAGCAACCTGTCTGACAGATGTAAATCTTCTAGTAGCTGTGCGTGCAAACTGTCATCGTTAATCTTGCAGAGACGGCGAGCTTGAGCGGGGAGTTCTTTGGCGTGAGTGAGCAGGAGTAAGTATTCTGATTAAATATTTTGTATAGTATTGTGTCTTGTCTGTACGGTAATGCGACAGAGAGCCGAGTGGTTATGACGCAATCGTTAGCCTATTTTTTACAAAAACTTTTCTACGGGGTCATAATGTAACATAGAAGGTAATGGAGCCCTTTATACATTGTCGTGTATCTTTAGAAATAAATAATGGACAAACGGAGTCTTTAAACGCCTCAGATGTAAAGTTATTCAAAGTGACGCCAAAATGAATGGGAGTCAATGGGAATGCTAACGCAAGTGAAGTTCTGCTAAAAGATGGCAGCACGCGGAGTTACCCGAGGGCTCGTCCATAGCCGTGGACTCCAAGCGGTTCTTCTTTGACGTGGGCTCCAACAAGTACTGTCACTACACCGAGGAGATGAAGGAGATCCGGGAGCGGCACAGAGAGAACGCGCTCGAGCGGAGAACCGGAGAAGAGTCTGAGGGCGACGATCTGGACAACGACTGACCGCCGGAAGAGTCTCGTCGCTGGGGAGAGCCGCGCTCTGGAGACGGACGCGTGGAACAAGAAGATGTTCGACCGAGAAACACTGTAAGCAGATCCTGTGTAAAGCAGTAGAGACGATGTTTGATAGATACACGGATTCTCCCGCTGGATGCTCTCTGTAGGTCTCGTCGTTTAAGACTCAGATCAAACAGGTTTTGGACACACAGCACAATACAGTTCAAGCAACATGTTAACATGGTGCTATAAAGTCAGGATCGAGCAGATTATCCTGATTGTATGAATTGAATTGGGAATTAGTAGATTAAGAGCTTTGGGGACGTGACTGGAAACAACACCCAGCTCGGTTTAAATAGATTTATTTAAAAAAAAAAAAATACAGAAATATATACATAGAAATATATTTATATTCAGAATCAATAAGAAATTATAAATAAATCCTGACTGTTTCTGGTTGGTGTCTGTTCTGTGTGATGTGATAAAGGCAGTGTGCACTGCTCTATCCTCCACACACTTCCTTTAATAAAGAGATTTTCTTTGCTGAGGACCTGAGTTTGTTTTACTCTTTCCTGACCGCTCAGCGTTTGTTAACAAGAAAGTGATTCTTCTCCTACTGATGACTTCTTCTGTGCTGCAGGGACACAGATATCATTCTAATCTCTAGTGATAAATGCATTGAGGAGGTGCCCTAGAAAGTCCAAATAAAAAGCATCTGAATTGATGCATACTAAGGGCACTGCTCCTTCACAGACTCTCGGTTTGTTCCACTTCACAGATCCACCATCAGAATTGCACCATTATAAACATAAATTATTAAGAATCTCCTACACTGCTTTACAAAAGTAATCAGGAAATAAGAACATTTTTTACATCCGAGTCTGTATCTAATAATGAGAACAGTTCTGTTTAAACACCGCTTTGGATTTGGAGAAATGTAACATCGCATCCTTTGCTTATCGACGGATCCTCTGAAGTGAATGGGTGCCGTCAGAATGAAGGTGTATTTCTTACAAACACCCAGCTTTTAACTGAAGGTCTGGAGTGCTGTGCATTGTTGTGATGTGTTTATCAGCTCTCATTCTGACGGCACCCATTCAACTCCAATAGTGAGCGAGTGATGCTACATTTTTTGCTAAAATCTGTTCTGATAAAGAACAAACTCATCTACATTTGTGTGTAACATCAGGTGCCTTCTACTGTATATATTTAACACTTTTAGAAAAGTATCGGGGAAAGGTGGTTGTTAAATTATAGAGTTATAAATCCAATTTTTGGACTTCGTTAAGTTGGAATATTATATCAGTTAACTTTTTTTAAAGTGGATTATACTTTATTTTAAGGTGTCCTTGTTTCAGTGTAATTATACATTACTGAGTGGATAGGATTCAAGTTTGGCTTAGGGTTACTTTTATGCATAATTTATTGTTATTATAATAGTAAATAACAAGGACACCTTAAATAAAGTGTTACTGTAATTTTAAGTCCAAATTATAAAACTTTAATTGTTGCTACTATAATTTTTTATGGTAAAATTCTTGCAAACAGGCTTTTTTACACGTCACGTCTTTTACAGTAATGATGAACAACTGTCCCTCCTCATCTTCATGTCTTGTGTAAAGTCCTATTGCACAAAGTTAAACCCTGTGACCCTCATCTGATGTGATTCATACACACACACACACACACATGCTAAGCTTCACTGATGATGACAGTTCAAGGGTAGATGCAATGGCACGGCTGATTCAGGAGATTATTTCACATGCCGTCATGCTGATGCTGATGATGAAGAAGAAGATAAGCTGCAAACAGATGTCAGAGACACTGCTTCATTCAGATTGTGCTGGGAGCTAATCAAAATATTGAGAAAATCATATTTAAAGTTGTTCAAATGAAGTTCTTAGCAATGCATATTACTAATCAAACATTATGTTTTGATATGTTTCCACAATTTACAAAATAACTTCACGATTTTTGGTATAAAATAAAAATGTATAGTTGTGACCCATACAATGTATTGTTCTCTATTGCTGCTGTGCTACTCATGACTGCTTCTGTGCTCTTTTATTGTGGACTTTTTATTTATTTTTAGGATTAAGTCGGCTGATTTGTATTTTCACATTAATTCACAACAAGCCCAAACACAATAAAATACATGTTTATTTGGTAGTCATTAATGGAGTGAAATATCAACTACAAATAAATCACATTCTATCCAGAACATTTTTAAATTTTAGATTTTTGCATATATTATTAAATCAATGCATAATACAGAAATTAGTCGTGTTTATATTTTGTCAAAAAGAAAGAAGATACAATATATTAATAATAAAAACTGCATGCATATATAACAATACATAAAGCAAGATGCTTTGATTATTTAATCTTCACAGCTTTTATATAATATGGTTAACAAATACATTAATATATTTGAAGAAATGCAATACATATTGGATTCAGCATACGCTCTTCAAACTGTGCTGATAAAGTCTTGCTCACTTCAGACTGATCTGAGTTCAGATGAGCTTCAGCAGCAGAGGGCACGCTTGCCTCAACTTTACTGACTCTTCTCTGTGTCCCACATGACATACCATTGAAAAAATGCCCTTTTACTTTGTGCTGCCTACATTCCAGACCAGTGTGAGAGAGGTTATTTAGTCATGCAGCAGCATGAGAGTCTGACCTCTGTCTGTTCACTAAAAGCTTCAGCTGTCGAGTGCATCAAGTGTCCAACATTCACACATTTTGTTTTTTCAGTCAGATAAGATCCAGTCACGTGCACTTCTGCTTGTAGAAAATTTCACACTGTGAGCAAAGTACTCTCACTACTTATACTGACATAGAAAAGTGCATATATTACTGGTCAATTGTATTTTTCTTTTTCTTTATTTTTTTAAGAAGTCTTGTATGCTCACCAGGGCGGCATTTGTTTAATAAAAAATGCATGAAAAATTGTGATATTACAGTATAACATGTCATTTTTTTCCCCTTACTCAGCCCAAGCCTTTAAATGGTAGTGTTTCCACAAATCAATGCAGTCCTGGTGAGCAGAAGAAACTTCTTTCACAAACATTAGAAATGGAGATATTCCCTACATCACTGATTCCTGATCCAGTTTCTGGTTCAATCCCATGCATCCAAACCTGAATCTGAACCTGCTTTCAGCCTTACACAATAACTCACATAACTGAAAAGTGAAAGACATACAAATTAAAGTGAAGCACATGCAAATAAATGGAGAAAATGCCACGCGTCAAAGACCCACGGAGGAATCGCTCCACTTGTTCTCCAGCTTTCTCAGAATGACCCTTTCGTTAGTGAAAACTTCTGCTCTTCACATCTTCATCCGCTGGGTTTTCCTGAGAAAGAAAGATTCATTTCAGTTCATTGTCAATCTCTTCTTCTTCCATTTGTTGGTGGATGCTCAAAAAAAGCAAAAGGTCTTTAACTGTCCCTTAACCATAAGAATAAATGTTTTATTGTTATTAATATTTCAAGACAAACTGAGCTAAAGCAAGACTTGATTATCCACACGTGACAACCATGTTAAAATGCATCCTCATCATCTTACTAAAAAAGCATACAGAGCGACACTGATTTATATACGTCGGATTATGTTACCTAAAAATGTGGATTACATTACTGAGTAGATTTTTTGTCATGTAATTTGGAATCAGTAAGAGATTAACCTGAAGTACCTGTTGTAATAGCGCAGTGGTTTACGGAGTGCCACCAATCCCTCGTAGCATGAACATCTTCGTTTTAATTTGCGTCTTCGCGAGGAGATCTTTCTGAAGGGAATCGTCTCGTTCTCTTGGATTTTGGCTAGTCCAGAGAGATACTGCCCCACTTCAACTGCTGTGTTTTATAAATGCAACAAATGGATGATTTGATTTTACCGTGCATTGTGTCATCAGACACGAACTATTCACAAAGCACAATATTCCTCTCAAAGACATTACCTTTTTTCTCATCTGAGTAACAGATTTTAAATTCCGGTGTCTGTTCTTCTGTGATGATCATGTTGAACTCTCTTTTTTTAACACACAGGTACCTTTTGGGTATAGCCACTGATTCCAGACTCAGGTAATCTCCAAAAATCTTTTTCTCACCCCGCTTAAATAAGAACGTTTCATCAAAGGTTCCTTTCGTGATCGGCTCGCCTTGTTCTAAAACCTGCGTGTGAAAACCAGCAGACCTGATTATACAGATTCAGAAATTATTTGACAGCATGTGTAAAAATAAGCTATTTCTTTGCAAATTCAGTGTCTGAGACATTACCTTGAAAGTGACTTCTTCATCGGGAGTAACAACAGGGAAAACTTGCTTTCTTTTCACCTCGAAGCCAAAAGCCAGGCATTCGCCTACTTTATGCTTGATATGATACACCTTGACTGAAGAAGAAAAGACCAATCATATTGCTGGAATTAGAGTTAAATAATTATGCAAACAGTTTCATTAAAGGACCAGTTGAAAAACAAAACAAAATAGAACTTTACTGTACAAAATAAGAAACTACAAATGACATCAAAGTACTGTCCCCATCACATCCTCCAGTAATGACTGCGACACACACAGATCACACGTGAAGCATTCAGACCTTTACCTGGGGGTGTAGGATCCTGTGTATTCGTTGCAACCAGCTGATGATTTTTTGAAGTTTTACTTTGAAGGGACAAATACTTTTGATCGGTGGTCGACAGGTACGCCCATTTAAAGTCGATACTCATTTTTGAAAGAAAAGCTTCTTTCTGGACACTAGTAGACAAACATATCCACAGACACACAGGTTATACAGACTCTAACGGCAACAATGTTTTAAAATAGGATATCACATATACTATGCACAACAATCATGTGAATAATCTGTCATAGTCTAAAGATCAGTTATTAGGATTATCATCATCTAATTAATTGGAAACAAAACATTGTTAAAAATCACCAAACCTCAAATTGCAGCACTGGAAAGCATATAGCCTAATGCAAGCAGCCACATGCATTCCAGATCTGTGTGGTTCTGATAAATAAGGTTCCCTAAAGAAGGGCAAACAGGGAACCAGACAAGTCCTCTGCACAATCTGACTTGATTTAAGGACAACTGTTCCCCCCCGCCAAAAAAAAAATTTCTCTCTCCATTTCTGTCATCAATGTAGTTTTGGTTTCTTGCCCCTGTCACCTTTGGCTTGCTTAGTTGTGGAAGCTTTATTTCTGTCCATATTGTTGACTTGATTGCACAGATGCTATTGGAAGAGAACTGAACTGAGCTGGACGATGGCATCACTGAATCACTGACGTCCTCTTGCCCTCATCTGTTTTGACACAATCTGTTTTGTATAAAGGTGACTTGACTTGGAGGGCAACTATCCTTCAGAGTTTAGCTCCAACCTTTATCAAACACGCTTTCTAGAGATCTTGAAGACTGATAAGCTTGTTTAGGAGTGTTTGATTAAGATTGGAGCAAAACTCTGCAGAACAATAGCCCTACGGAAACAAAGTGTGCCCAGAACTGCCCTAAAGGGATATGAACTGTAATGTGATGCAAATGAT
Organism: Carassius gibelio; assembly: GCF_023724105.1. NCBI lineage: Eukaryota > Metazoa > Chordata > Actinopteri > Cypriniformes > Cyprinidae > Carassius > Carassius gibelio. The sequence goes on from NC_068400.1 coordinate 42,849,895, forward strand.
AAGTGATGGAAAGGAAAAGTACTATTGAAATGCGTCTGCGTTTGCCTGAGAAACTTGCAATCATCCACAAAATCTTTGGGATTAAATGCAGATATATCAGATTTCTCCCCACAGGCGCTTTCCACAAAGCATTCCAAAACACAAAAACGCACTAAACACTGCACTTGTGGAAAATTACTGATGTGTTTATCTTCTTCCAGTCATAACTAGCTCAACTCTCACTCAACTGAGACTGCCTTGCTGCTGGACATTGAAGCTCTTCAAATTGTAAAAGCTGATTCTAAGTTATTGGTATCTGAAGCACATCAACTGGTCACAGGGGTACCCCAGGGTTCAGTCCTGGAACTGCTCCTCTTCTCCATATACACTGCATTGCTGGGACCCATCATACAGGCAGATGTTTTGTCCTAGCATTTCTATACTGATGACACACAACGGCACAAATCTCAGGCTAGCAAACAACTCATCATGGATGAAGGAAGATCATCTGCAGCTCAGCCTGGCAAAGACTGAGCTTCTCGTCTTAATTGCCACTCGGAGTCAATTTCACAATTTCATGAGCAACAATCTTATCAAGCTCTTTTAGCTAATGGTAATGAATTAATTTAAGTGTAATTTATTTCTGTGATGCACAGCTGTATTTTCAGCATCATTCCTCCAGTCTTCAGTGTCACATGGTCTTCAGAAATCATGAAAATATGATGATTTACTGCTCAAGAAACATTTCTGATTATTTTCAGTGTTGAAAAAAATTTGTGATTCTTTTTCAGGATTCTTTAATGAATAAATAGTTAAAAAGAAGCACATTTGTTTAAAATAGAAATATTTTCTAACAATATACAATACAGGTCAAAAGTTCAGTACTTTTTTATTGTTTATTTTTTTCTGAAAGAAATTAAAACTTTTATTCAGCAAGGATGTGTTAAATTGTGAAGAAGTGATGGCAAAGATTTACATTTTGAAAAAAAAAATGCTATTCTTTTTAACTTTTTTATTCATCAAATAATCATGAAAAAGTATCATTTTTTAATATTTGGCAACACAACTGTTGATAATTCTCATAATAAATCATCATATTATAGCTAATGATTTCTGAAGATCACGTGATACTTTATAATGGAGTAATGATGATGGAAATTCAGCTTTGTATCAAAGAAATAAATTATATTTTAAAGGATATTAAAATAGAAATCATTATGTTATACTGTAATAACATTTTTCAAGATTACTGTTTTTTCCTGTATTTTTGATTAAATAAATGCAGCCTTTGTTGAGCAGAAGAGACTTCTTTAAAAAACAGTTCAAGTCTTAAGTGTCATTTCACATGGTAACCACAATTTAGCTCTAAACTGAGCGGGCTACATCTGCTTTTAGCCCACCTGGAGAAATAGATACCAGTAACCAGATCAGCCATGAGCATATCCAAAATAACATTAAATATTTTTACATGTAATTTATTTGTATATGATAATATGATGAATAATATCATTATACGACATTATTGATATTCTACTGTCATTCCCCAGCAAGCAATTTTCAGTTTAAAAGACGTCTGATGGCCATCACACAGACCACACTTCTAGGATAAGACAAGGCTAAATTTGAGCTGTCAGTGAAACTAAATAGACATCTAACAGGCGAGAGTGATCTCACCAAGTACAACATGTTCCTTGATCAACATTACAATCAACTAATAAGAATTAAGACATAACTTTTCAGAAAATATATTTTTTAGGCTTACAACCAGAGTTATGTGCTTGTGAATCAGTTATCATTTCCCACTGATTTTAGGAATAAAATATGGGTAGGGTTAGGATTGAGTTAAGTTTATATTTTTGGACAATTATTTTGATCTTGGATCATGTTTACTTGGCAAAATCACACCGACCACGTCTAACCATAGCCCACAAAAAGACTAGTTAAAATAGACCGCTAATGAATGCCTACATATAACTTTTGAGCTGTAGTGTATATATATAGCTCGTAGAAATATATCAAAGTGTCACTGAAGCATGCATTTTCCTTAACTTTGACTGTCATTTAGTAATAATGAAAAAAATAATTTAAGACAACATGCATCTTGTATCAAGAAGCATCATTTAAAAAGTGCAAATTATCAAAATGCATGAATATACCTGGATTCCTGTTGATAAGCTGAACGAATCGTCCTCGAGCTTCTTCACTGAGTAGAGCCTCTCTGCAGATCACTGGGATGTCGTGCGCGCATTTATTGATAGTTTCCACGTGACGTCACGCACGCATAGGAACGCCCACCTGGAGTCTCTTCTCCGCTGACCGTCAGGTAAATTGATTTAACGCCGTTTGCATTTAGTAGGAATGTAGTAAAACTCAGATATTAAAAGGAAAATTCAAGAAATTCAGTAAACACCTTATTGAGGATGTATATTTTGTACAGACAAGCATGAACACAGAATATAACACACAGTGTGCAAAGTTTCAAGTTTATTTCCCATACAGAACCATTATAAGGAAAACACTGAAACATTAAGAGTGCGTTCATATTCCGACTTCATCTGCTTGTAAACTATATCCATCATTAATATAGTGATTACTGAATTTGAGCTTTAAATATCACTTTTTTAAACATATCCAGGCACTTTAAGAGTTTTTACAACGTTTGTCGCACGCACTGTTTAAAGATTGAAATATTGTAGCGGGTGATTAATATGGATTGCAAATGGCCAAAACGTTTTTATTCACGTTTTGTTCACACACCTTTGTTTTATTCTTCCGATGGTGGAATTGACAGGTTTGTGCTGCACTTTTGAGAGTCCCACCCCCAACCCCCCGGTCCAAATGCATGCTTTGTTCTTGTACGTCACCTACACACACCCGTCCTGAGAGAGACGTCAATAGTTGTGTAACTCCAGAAAGTAAGGCTCTCAGCTATTTTATTCACTTAAACATCGGATTAAGTGATTATTTTATCTTTAATACAGATGATGCCAGTGTATTTTTCGATGAGTCCGCAATATAATAACGTTACCTGCTTGACAGAAAGGGTTGCCAGGTGTTCACAACAAAACCCGCTCAGTTGCTACCCACACTAACCGCATTTCGGGACAGTAATGTCTATGACGGACACAAGCGATGTCTCGACCCGCCTACAACAGCTTGAAGTTGTCTTATGTGGCTCGGTCTCCTGCTGCATTAATAGCAGTACGGCTTTCCTTTGTGTATACATATCCTTATATCATAATCATAATGTGTATTTTAGCCCCCAAAATGCGATTTTTACCGGTGACCCCCTTGAAAAGCGGGTTGTTGTGAGTAGCAATTGGGTGGGTTTTGTTGTGAACACTTGGCAACCCTTTCCATCAAGCAGGTAACATTATTATTACAAACATAGCATACTCATCGAAAAATACATTGGTATCATGTTTTAAAGACAAAATAATCACTTCGCACTGTATTGTGTTCACCAACAATGTTTTCTGGAAGTATTCCTGAGCCCGAGGGCCAGAAGATCACGGGCATCCAGTATGGTTTTCTGGCCTTGACCCTTACACACAGAGGCTGTTCCAGATTTTCTGAATCGTTGGATGATATTATTCACTGTAGATGATGATAACAATTTTCCTCTGAGAAACTCTTTCTGATATTGCTCCACTATTTTTGGCCGCAGCATTGAGGGAATTGGTGATCCTCTGCCCATCTTGACTTCTGAGAGACACTGCCACTCTGAGAGGCTCTTTTATACCCAATCATGTTCCCAATTTACCTAATAAGTAGCAAATTGGTCCTCCAGCTGTTTTTTTATATGTACATTCAATTTTCCGGCCTCTTATTGTTACCTGTCCCAACTTTTTTGGAATGTGTAGCTCTCATGAAATCCAAAATGAGCCAATATTTGGCACGACATTTCAAAATGTCTCACTTTCAACATTTGATATGTTATCTATATTCTATGTTGAATAAAATATAAGTTCATGAGATTTGTAAATTATTCCTTTCTTTTTTACTCACAATTTGTACAGTGTCCCAACTTTTTGGGAATCAGGTTTGTAGATTGTAGATCATATGCATGCCAAAGTCAATTTTTGCATATATCAATTCCACAATTTTTTTTTAAATAAAAATGTATGATCACCTTTTGATAAATGACAAAAATCAACCTTCATGAGGCTATATGTGACTCCTTACAGTGATCAACAGGGGCTTTTCTCTAATACCATTTTTTCAACTATCAAATTTCATGATAAATTCATAAATGGTCTATTATAAACTTAGAAAAAATGAACTGAAGTGGAATAATTCGGCATGCACAGGAAGAATAAGTTACCAGTGCATCAACAAAATTAATCTTTGCTAATGAGATGCACAGAAGAACATACAAATTAACTGTTTAATCATTACACTTAAATTCATAATAAAGTTTTGAGATTAATATTTTAAATAAATGTCCATAATACAGAAATGCCAAATGATTTGAAGAACTGTCTGTAAAAATGGAACTAAAAGAAAGACACTGTCTTTGTCATTGAATCATTCATTCAATAAATGTGTTCAACACCGTTGCTGCCGGGTTTAAGTGACCCCAGTAACATGATATAAATGTGATTTTCACCAGAGGAAACCTGCTGAAAAATGTGTATTTTAAAATTAAATCAAGCAATCTGGTGCTACTACACAATTGGCCCACAGTAAAAACGAAATCACACTGAGATACTTCATGAGATTGCTTGTTAACTAAACAGTGTTTGCATATTAATAAAAGCCTATTAAAATCGGTCTCATAAATTGTCTCTTCCTTAGAAATGGGGCCACGAATTGATGCACTAAATATATCTATATCACAGTATTCTGTAGTTCATCCCTGCTGTACTTTTCAAAGTATCATATCCCAAACTTTCCATTCCACACCTAGACCCCTATAATCTATTTCATGACCCACTAAAATATAGGAAAGTAAGGAAGAAACAATTGACAAGACTTTAAGCCTAATCTTAATTAAGTTTGGTGACCGAAAATGATTTAAGAAAAAAAAGCAATTTTATTTTAAAGTGCATCTGTAAAATTTCCCTACTAATATTTAAGTTTTATTTTTTGTTTACAGACATTATATGATCCGTGACACAGGCTCGCTCCAGTGCTGATAAACTCGTGCATTCAGGGTCCAACACTTCTTTAAAGAAAAGCCTAAGAAGCAAAGCAGAACTATCTAAAACAGTCTGGAGATTAAAATAATCGTGGAGTAGGTAAAAAGATATAAACATATGTGTCTCATTTTAAATAAACACACACACACACACACACAAAAACGAGATGACAATTTTACTTCAATCAGAAATGTAGGCTACTCTTGCAATGTTTAAATAAATGTTCAGCAATATCTTCAAAATATTTTTGAACTTTGGCACATTTATTTCTCTATACAGACATGATGTTAAACAGATGTTGCCATGTGGAAATGTTTAAATCAACCCGTGTTTGTGCCCTGCTCGGCCCGTGCACGGGAAATGCTTTTTACACACCATTTCCCAAACTCAAAGAGACGATAGAAAAGAATGAACATAGCCTACCTGAAACCCCTTTTATATCATGGAAATTCGGCCCCTGCACTTTCTCGGTTAAGTTTTTCTCATAGAATTTCTCGTTTTCAAGAGCTGGTGTGAATTAATATAGATTTAAACTCAAAGAGACGGGATAGTCTGCATATGATTTGATATTTAATTCGGACCCAGAATACAGCGAGATGGACATCACAGAGCACAAACACTCCTGAAGTGTGTGTGTTTCATTCATACTCGAAGCCGGAGGGCGCTCTCGCGCAGAAAGTCATTTCAGGAAGATCCTAATATGGGCAAAAGCGTCCGTTTCTTTTACTGTCTATGGCAAAAGCGTCCAGCTGTATGAAAAAGCCCAGAAACTTTTGCAAACACGAAGACATTAAACATATGATAGCAACAATATATGGTTTTTCAAGTAATCTCCAGCAGGTGATAAATAAAGGATGAACAATGCAGTACCAATTGACATAGCATTTATTACAGAATAGAAACTATTCTGCCTTATTATGTGATTTAAAAAAAAAAAATGTTTATAAAAAAATCATTATTTGTTATTGTCCAGCAGTTATAGATTTCTAAGCCATTTAAAAGCTAGAAATTTGAGAAAAATGTAAGTTGCCTATAGTATCCACTACCAGTCAAAAGTTTTTGAACCGTAAGCTTGTTAATATTTTAAAAATAAGTCTCTTCTGTTCACCAAGCCTGCATTTATTTGATCCAAAGTAAAGCAAAACAGAAAAATTGTGAAATATTTTTACTAACCTATTTAAATTAACTGTTTTCTATTTGGATATATTTCAAAATGTAATTTATTGAGATTTCAAAGCTGAATTAAAAAAAATATATATATAATGTTTTGAAAAACATTATGATAATGCTGAAACCAGCGGAGTAGATTTTTTTCAGGTTTCTTTGATCAATAGAAAGTTCAGAAGAACAGCATTTAATCTGAAATAGAAATCTTTTGAAAAATTATTACTTTATCATCACTTTTGACACCGCAGTCGGTGAATGAATGAGTGAATGTGAGGCAAATTGTAAAGCGCTTTGGATGGCCATGTGGTCTGTTGAAAGCGCTATATAAATGCAGTCCATTTACAGAAATGTTATATATATATATAATTTCTGTCCCCCTCACTTCTGAAAAGATGGCTACGCCCCTACCTGAAACCATTTTCTTAACAACTGAATTTGTATGCAATCTCATGCCGAATATACAGCGCATTGAGGTGAGCGAGGTGTTTTCTCATTAATAATGCGGACTGACTGAACCTTTTAATAATGATTATAATGTTAATCTGAGTCTGTTATTACAACTCGCTTCAAAGCACGCGACGCATATTTCAAATTCCAGACTTAATTGCAATTCGAAAACAATGCAGTTCGTTATTAATGTTGGCAGGCCATCAACACTAGACTGAACTGTGTGTGTGTGTGTGTGTGTGTGTGCGAGTCAATGAAACACTAATTAAGCTGCAGCAAATTGACTATAATGTGATAATCACCCTCAGGGCTAAAAGGAAATGAAATCAGTGCGTTTTTAAAATATTTATGTTAAAGGAGATATATGTTACAGGTTGCATTTGCATCAGTGAATCATAAACATGTCAGAAATCACACTGAAACCTTGCTTTAGGCTGTTCTCCGATAAAAATCTCGAGGCAGTTCCTGAGAACAACTCATTTTGTAGCGCATCTACATTCCAGACTTCTGATCCGATGGAAGGGAAAAACGTAATCCTTCGGATTTTTATAGCAGCTCATGGCAAGACTGCATCTCTGTCTCTCTCTCTCTCACACACACACACACACACACACACACAAGTGAAAGGGTGAGAGGGAATAAAGTCAGTCAGTAGGCCTAGTTGAGGAACTCGACTGCCAGCACTATTTTATTCATTTAAACATGATGAAGTGATTAAGTTCTCTTTAACACAGATGATTCCAGTCAGTGTAGCTACTTTTCGATGGTTCCGCTTCTTCAGTAATAATAACGTTCTGAGACGGACACGAGCGCGGTCTCTGCGCGTGCACACAACAGGCACTAATAGTTTAAGTGTTTATCGTTAGGCTACTACATCCCTACTTAGTGTAAACTGCGTAAAAACACCTGGCGGTCAGTGGAGCAGAAATTCGTTTTGCCTCCAGGTGGGCGTTCCTATGAGTGTGTGACGTCACGTGAAAACTCTTAACAAAAGCCCCTTTCACACAGTAATAACAATAATTTGCTGTAATGTTACCGGAACGACTTTATGCGCTATTCACTCAGTCAACGACATTCCGTCTTTTTCCGGAAAAGCACCACCATATGATTTTAATAAAAGAGTTTTTTTTATTTTATTTTTTTTTTTACATTAAGTAGTTACCTAATATGTCTGTGAGCATGTAGCTATTCGCTGAGTTTCGGTTCATTTTTGTAAGTGCTCCTGTTCAAGACGAAAGCGCATCATGTCTGTTTTCTATATTTCTTTATCTAATGAAGATAAAAAATAAATATATATATATATATATATATATATATATATATATATATATATATATATATATATATATATATATATATTAGTGCTGTCAATCGATTAAAAAAAATTAACTAATTAATCGCACAATTTTTTAAAATTAATCGCGATTAATCGCAATTAAAAGACTGAAACTTTTTGGATATGTAAAATGTAAATAATTAATGTAAACTCAAGACAAAGAAACTATTTAAATTCAAAATATGATTGTTTATTGGAATTTTTGTTTAACTTGTAACACAGATTTTCTCATGTAAACAACATACCTGCAATAAACCCTCAATATCCTCCAAATTAACTGTTGGCTTGAAAGCCATATTTATTACAGAAATAAAAACACAGGCATGTAAGTACCATTTGAATTTCAAAACAATCAATGCCAATAAAAAACAAAAATGATTTCCATGTTGAATTCTAAGTGGACTGCAAAAAAATTCCAAAGTATAGTCATTGCCAGTGCTTTAAGTGGGCCAGTATGCACCAGTACTCAGTACCGCCACTTCCAAATATAGCTCTCGAGCGTACCGCCACCTCTCCGTGCGCCCAGAACGTGCTTATAGCGTACCGGTACGCTCATTTGGACATCTGTTTTAATAGAGGTTTTAATCTTTTACCTGCACTGCCGATTTTCAGAGCGCCCTTCACAATGCAAGCTTCCTAATTCATCCCACCCAGGGCAGAAACTACATTACCCATTCACCCTTAAGTTATACAAGTGAATAGCGCATGTGTCGCTTTCCCACTGTTAAGTGTCAACAACTCAACGTGGCCGGAGAAGGTGTGTGAAACTCGTTGTGAGTTATACTAAAGCAAAATCTTGAGTATTTATTGTCTGATAAACATTAAAAACTGTCTGCGGAGGCTGAGTCGTCCTGCAGCCCCCGCTGGCTGCTCATTGGCTGCAGCATCTTTTTTCTAAGTTCTTAAAAAAATACCTTAGACGGCAAGGCACAAATTTAGATATTCATTTATCTAATTAATCTATAGCCTATGCACAAAGACAATATGATCTTTTTGTCCCCTTTGTGTTTTAAAGCTTGATGAAGAGAGAGAGCGCAAGTTGCTGCAGCTGCGAGGAGGACAGTGATGCACGCGCACAGGAGTGATTGACAGTTCGCGGCACTGTGTACAAAAAATACTCCGCTACACAATTATTTCTTTATTTTTGTTTAAGCTTATTAACGTTAGCGTTACAGAAAGGTCTGATTTACGCACTGTTACAGTCATTTTTTTTTTTTTTTTTAAACAATGACATTTGAGTTCATGATTTTAATGTTGCTGTTTCTTGTGGCAGACTAAATAATGAGTAATGTTTCTTGTGGCAGACTGAAGAGTAATCCGGCAGAGTTTTATACTGAAACTTTCCGTCTAAAAGTCCTTCCTTGGTCTTATCCATATTTCTTTGCACGTTGAACACACATAGGCCACAACTGGAAATAAAAAAAACTGCAACCGCGTTAATTGCGTTATTTTTTTTTTAACGCGTTAAATATTTCAAATTAATCGAATGCGTTAACGCGCTAATTTTGACAGCACTAATATATATATATATATATATATATATATATATATATATATATATATATACTGTCTTAAATCTGTATTTTTTGAATACAGATTTAAGACACTAACATTTATTCAATGTCGACCAGTGTCACTTTTAACAGTGCCTACAAAACATACACAATAGGACGCATGGGGTCCAATCCCACGAAGAGCCTCGCCAGTTTTGAGGGATTTTGAGCTCGTGGGCATAGATAGATGAGTCCAGACAGGAGGCAGCATGCTTGCGACATGTTTGGCACACCTCTGATCACCGGCTGTCCTTCTGTTGTTTACATCTAATTTGTCGTCCACACAGCTTCTTATATCAAATGCAAGTAAACTTTTGAAACATTTAAATGAGCATATTATGCCAAAAACATAATGCTGATTTAAAAGCGTTGTCATGCATCCAACAAGCTGTCAAATGTTAAATATAACATCTGTACATGTTTAAAACTCATTAATTTATAAATGAACACACTCGGAAGAATTTGGAGAAACTGAGAGGTGTTTCAACATCTGGAAAAAAAAACAGTAGTGTGCATTTGAGGTGAATGTGTGTGCTGTTTAGCTTTCTCTGTGATGTTATGAAGACACAGACAGGTTGAGGATGGGAAACTTAAACTGCTGGAATAAAGAGCAGAAGCATCGATGTTTAAAATGTCAAAGTTGTGCAGAATTAAAGGAAGAAACCTCAAAGACAGGTAAACGTGCAACATTAATCAGAAATGTAAAAAATAATCCTTTTGAAATGTCAAACTTTGTCTGCTATTGTTATCCACCTCGATCTGTATTTAGGGTTAAAAAAATCCCTCATGTCCAAATTCACCATGAAGGGGGGGGGGGGGGGACAGGTGCAGAAACAGTTCTCTATCATTAGATGTGTGTGTATAAAACATTTACCAGCGAGCGTCTCCTTTTCTACACACTGAATGATACACACACACCTCGTTTCTGATCTTAGATGTCCTCCGAGCAAAAGAGGAAGACAGTGGATGTGGATGAGCATTACTCAAAGTAACCTGAAGAGGTGGATTGTAACAATACACAGGAATATTGTTACTTACCTTGTCATTTGAGTTCGATTTCATTCATTGCAACTTTAACACACAACAAATATATTACTTCTAATAAAAATAAGTAGTTAGTATGTAACAATCTGTAACTGTTTGAAAGCCTAATGTTATAGTTCTAGTGTAGTTAAAACTGAAGTCAGTCTGCTGTAATTGTTGACTGTGGCTGAGCAGGACGTGAAGGAGATTTGCCTTAAATGACCTTCTGTCTTTTTTGTTGATTTATGCTTGATGTGTTTTCCATCCGTTCTGGCATACTGAATAAATATTTTAAGAGAATAATGTGACACGAAGCCAAGAGAACTAATGCCCTGCAGAACACATTCAAGCCACATTCACACTCTCTCTCTCTTTCTCTCTCTCTCTCTCTCTCACGCACGCACGCACACACACACACACACACACACACACACACATACAGCAGTGTTGTTAAAAACATTATTGTTCAGTCACTCCTTCACCTACAATTCCTTCCCGTCACGAAAAAGAGTAAAGAGGTATTCACTGGGGCTTTACAATCATTTTTTTTTTAATTTTCCATCCTTTATTTTGGAATCCAATCAAATCCAAGGTGAACAGATTCCAAAGACCGAGAGAGAGAGATGGAGAGATAGAGAGATTTTGATTTTCAAATTCCATTTAATTACAATTCAAAATACAACCAAAAAGAAAGAAAGAAAAAACATCTCTTCTTCCACAACATCACGAAGAACCCCATTTAGACACCAGATCGTTTCAAACATTTAAAGATCATGCATACATTTATGATAATAGAAATCAATTAAAATCCTAGATTTTACAAGTTTAAAGAAAACAGTTACTAGACTTTTGTTGATGTTCATGTAAATTTTCTCTTTTCTAGTGACATAAATTGCCAACTTTGCTTGTCCCAACAAGAAATTCATCAACTGACACTTCTGACGCTTGCTACTAACATACCTAAAACCACAAATAAACAATTTCATTGAAAAAAATTACATTATACAGCAATGACGCCATGCAATATTCTTCATTGCAAATCCGGTGACTTATATAAAACTCTCCATTCTGGTTTTTCATCTACATTAAGCTCAAGTTTATCTCTCCAAGGTGTGTCAGACTTATTATTCAAAAAAGTTTCATTAAAAACTTTACACAATTATTATATAAACATTTGCCAGATGCAATTTCTGTACACACAATTATTAAATCTTCAGAGTCTAACAGCATACCATTACATTCTCCCATCCTTGGACATATTAAAATTTAATAGATCCCTTTGAATGCAGATCCAACATTAGTTTTTCCTCTCCAATTTGGACGAGCTCCAAATATCAAGAGTCTTTTGCACAACTCTCACTGATCTGAGTCTCAAATGTTCAGCAATTGCAGTCACATTTTTGAAATCAGGTCCAAAATAAAGCTTTGTGAAGTTGATTTTGTAGTCTTAACATTTATCCAAAATTCTTTAAAAACTTCTCTAAAGAAGGAATCACACAACAGACTATTATTAAAATGTCGATATGCACTTTTTACCTTTATATAACTATTTGTCATAACACACTTAATCAAACTTTGATCAGAAAAAGTTATGACGCATTCTCTAAACATGTTTAACTGATGTTTAAAAGCCTTGCCAAAGATAACTGATTATTATGAGCATGAGCCCAAGTATATTGTCTCTGTGTCTTATGAAAGTTATGCCAAAGGTCTACAAGATCATGTGTTTCTATAAAATGAATTAGCCTTTTTCGAGAAGCCATATGAGGCTCAACATGATTTCTATCTGAGGCAAATTCAGTGCAATTAAAATCCCCTCCAATAAAGAACAAATCCTGAGAATTGCAATCACTTAATTCTTTACATAAAATATTTAGAATACTCATTCTTTCAACTGCATTGGAGGGAGAAAACTACAACCAAAACAATAAAAAGCATTATCAAATCGAGCCCTTATTTGTAAAAATATGCCCTTTACCACTTCTTCTACTTCATAAGAAATTGGAATGGAGTTTTTAGAGAATAAAATAGCAACACCACCACTTAAAGATGAATTATGACTAAAAATGGTTAACCCGTCGAATTCTCTTGCCCAGTCTTCTTCATTGGAAACATTACTATGAGTTTCTTGAGCAAACAGAAAGTTGGCCCTTTTTCTTCAAAGCTGCAGCATCACCTAATAAATCTATTGAGTTTGCATCTACAGACTTTTGTACAGTGTTCTCCTCCACTACATCCAGTTCTACACCCTCACAAGGTGTCCTGTTTCACCGCAATTAAGGCATTTCAGGCTTGTAGCATACACTACATAGTTGAAATCATCATGATTGAAATTAAACGTCAAATCCAATTCCCTTTTATTGTCCTTTTACGTCCCAGGCCCTACTTCATTGGGACTGTCTCTTTTGTGTATGTGCCTTGTGTGTTCCCTCTTTCTCGCCCCCTCTCAAGTGCTGATAAGGACTAACAGGTAAAGATCAATTAGTGGGTGATTCTTCTGATTGGCCCACAAGAGGAAATGCTTGGCCATAAAAGACAGAGCTGTGATGTGTGGAGTGTGGGGATTTGGAGCGAGAGTACCTTCTGCTGATGCCTATAGAGTTTGTAGCTGATTTGTTGTGATTAGAAGTTTGCTGATGAATTTCTAGTAGTCCTCTTGAGGGATGATTTATTCAGCCCAAATGTGAGTTATATTCTTTTGTTGTTAGAACCAAGGTTTGTTACTGTTTTCTTTTTATTTTGTAGGTTAGTTAGGTTGTTTTTGGGAGTTGGTATGTTCTGTTTGTTATGTTGGCCTGGACCCCTCCTGAAGTTATGTTTGCTTCCTTGTGTTTAATAAATTCTATTCTGTTTCCACACAACTTGTGGTGTTGGAGGTCAGTAGAAGGGGGAAAAACTCTCATTTTCCCACCATTTTCTTTTTTACCCCTTCCCATCCCTAGACTGGGGAGGTATGTAATAAATTGGGGGCTCGTCAGCTTGTTTGAAAAGGTTTTGGTAGAACAAGGAATTTTACCTGATGAGTGTGAGGAAGCTGGGAATGGAGAAATACGTAAAGTCACTCACTGTTCCTGAAGTGACACCAGATGGGCTTCCATTGGCAGTTAAATTGAAAGAATTTAGATTTGTTATTTAAAAAGCAGGAATATGATAATCAGATGTTGCGGGAGCTTGAATTAGAGATAGATGGGGAACGAGAGCGTAGGTTAGTTGCTCCACAGCTTTTGTCTGATAATGTTCCAGTGACCCCTTTTCCTTTGTTTGGGAGGTCTCCAGTTACATCTCTGTCTGCTCTAGTTGCTCCGACTTCTGGTGATGGAGCAGGGGAAGCAGATTTTGATGTAAGCAGGTATATCAGGTTGGTTCCAAAATTCCGTGAAACTGAAGTAGATTCCTATTTCACTACATTCGAACATGTGGCTGTGAAACTTAGGTGGCCAAAAGATATGTGGGCTTTACTCCTACAAAAGCCCAGGAGCTTATGAATTGGTACCTGAGGCATACCAGCAGAAGTTTCGGGGCTATGTAAAAGCAGCCAAACAAACATTTGTAGAATTTGCCAAAGAGAAGGGGAATCTCTTTGACAAATGGTGTTGTTCCAGTAAAGTGTCTGCATTTGAACAACTTCGAGAGTTGGTTCTGGTGGAAGATTTTAAAGGTTGTTTGCTGGATAAAATTGTTGTGCATTTAAGAGAAGGTAACTAAAGCTGTTGGATGCTGCTGTTATCACCGATGAATTTGTGCTAACACACAGTGCTTTTCCCTTCCGTGTGCAAGAGTAGAAAACGATCTCTTGCTGAGGATATGGTTAAATATTTGATTCAGGCAGATCAGCCAAAATCAGAGTTCTCACAAGTATGATTCTAAACGTATGGGTGTCAAACCTGTGTTTTTATTGCCTTGACCCAGGTTATTTGATTTCTGAATTCCGGTCTTGGAAGCAGAAACATTTGGCTAGGAAAGCTAAAAGTGTTGCTTTGTCAACCCTTCTGAGGTTAGTGAAAGCATGAGTGCTGCTTTAGTGTACCAGCCGTTTCTCATGTCAGGTTTTGTCTCGTTATCTGCTGATTCTGAGTTAAGACAAATTACAATTCTCAGGGACACAGGTGCTGCTCAGTCTATTATATTGGAGAGCCTATTGCCGTTTTCTGCTGCAACATACACTGGCTCCGCTATTTTAGTACGTGGTTTTGAACTGGGATGTGTTAGGTTACCTGTGCACACAGTTTGTCTAACCTCTAATCTTGTTTCAGGAGTTGTTGAGCTCTGAGTGCACTCAGAGCTGCCTGTGGAAGGAGTTGGTCTCATGCTGGGTAATGAATTGGCTGGTGGTAAGGTTTTTTTCTGCCCACTGGTTATCGAGAAGCCTGTATCTTCAACGTGTAATGTTGCCCTCAGTTTTTCCTGCATGTGTAGTGACTCGTGCTCAGAGCCGGAAGTTTGAGGATGTTATTGACTTGTCTAAATCACTTATGAATGCCCCTCTAGAACTTGAGGAATGCAAGTTATTCGTTACTCCGAGTAATTTGAGTCCAGAGCCTGAATTCAAACCAGTGAACTGGGTCCTCTAAGAGTTGGAAGGGACTAGTTGGCGGCTGCCCAAAAGTCTGATCAGAGCCTGAGGAACTGTGCTGATTTACATTTAATCATTTAGCAGACGCTTTTATCCAAAGCGACTTACAAATGAGAACAATAGAAGCACGCAGGTCAACAAGAGAACCACAACAGTATACAAGTGCCATGACAAGTCTCAGTTAGTGTAGTATAGAACGCATAGCCAAGTTGTTGTTGGGTTTTCTTTTTTTTTATAAATGAAAAGATAAGAAAAGGAAAAGTGCTGGTATTAGTAGGTTAAGTGCAGGCGAAAAAGATGAGTCTCTAGATGTTTCTTGAAAATGAGTAAAGACTCAGCTGCACAAATTAAGATTGGGAGGTCATTCCACCAGCTGGGCACAGTCCAGGACAAGGTCAGTGAGAGTGATTTTGAACTTCGTTGATGCAACAGTTGATCTAGTAGATAAGCCTGAAGCTAGGTTTTTTTTTTCTTTTCTTTTTTTGGGATGATGGTATTTTGATGCGTTGGTGGAAGTGTAGTATTTCCAGTGATGAGGCTAGCTGGCATACACTGTTTCAGATAGTTTTACCCTCTGGTTATCGAAACCAGGTTTTAAAATTGGCTCATGAGAATGTGTTCGCAGGTCATCTGGGTATTACTAAAACTTTCAAGAGGGTTTCAAGGTATTTCTTCTGGCCGAGCATGAAATCCACCACTTCAGAATTTTGTCGGTCTTGTCCTGTATGTCAGGTGGCGGGGAAGTCTAAAGCAATGATTCCCCCAACACCATTACAACCAATTCTGGCGATGGGAGAACCATTTGAGAGATTGATTCTTGATTGTGTCGGCCCTTTGCCGAGGGCTCAATCGGGCCATCAGTATATTTTGACTATGATGTGTGCGGCGACACGGTTCCCTGAAGCTATTCCCCTGAGATCACTTAAAGAAAACATTGTTGCCAGGGAGTTAGTAAGGTTCTTCTGTCTTTGTTTGCCAAGAATCATAGACAGATTTGGGGATTAACTTTACCTCAAAGTTGTTTAAATGTCTATTGACTGAACTTGAGGTAAGTCATCAAACCTCAAGTGTCTACCACCCCCAGTCACAAAGTGCACTTGAACGGTTTCACCAAACGCTCAAGTCCATGCTTCGTGCTTATTGACTTCTGGCAAAGACTGGGTGGAAGGGCTGCCTTTGTTAATGTTCGCAGCACGTGAGTCTGTGCAAGAGTCATTAGGGTTTAGCCCAGCTGAACTTGTTTTTGGTCACACAGTTCGTGGTCCCTTAAAATTGCTCCGTGAGCAGTTGGTCTCTAAAGCTTCATGACCAGTGACCGTGCAGGAATATGTCAGCTCTTTCCGTGCACATCTTTAGAAGGTTTGTGAAGTGGCTAAAGAACATCTGGCTGCCGCCCAGGCTAGAATGAAGGTTCGTTATGACCAGAAAAGTGTTTCTCGTAAATTTCAGTCTGAAGATACAGTGACGGTTCTACTCACTGTGCCAGGGTCTGCGTTCCAAACTAAGTTTGTTGGCCCTTACATTGTTGATGGGCAGCTAGGTGAAACTAATTATGTGATCCGAACTCCTGATCGGAGACGAAAGACTCAGGTGTGTCATGTCAATATGTTGAAGGCCTATATTGACAGGAATGAGTCATCCAAGTCTGTACATGTTGTTTCTCCTGTTGATATTGTTCATCCGGTTATGCCTCTTGCTTACTGCCCTGAGCAAGATGGGTTGGAAGTAAATGATGCTCAGATGTCATGTATTTGCCTGAAGAATTCTGATGTTTTAAATCACCTTGTGGTTCATCTTGTACATCTTTCTAATGAGCAAAGTTGGGATATTGTTAAACTGCTTGGAGAACATCTCCCTTTATTTTCAGATGTACCACAACAAACCACCGTGTTAACTCATGATATCGATGTGGGAACTGTTGTCCCTATTAAGCAACATCCTTACAGGGTTAACCCCAAGAAGAGAGAAGTTATGTGGTTGGAGGTGGAGTATCTGTTGCAGCATGGACTGATGGAACCTAGCAAGAGACCCTGGGGTTCTCCTTGTTCATTGGTGCCAAAGGCAGATTCTTCCTTGCGGTTTTGTACAGATTACCGCAAGGTAATGGATATTCACCATAAGAAAGGTTCGGAGAAAGTTGTCGGCGATGCCCTGTCTAGGGTCCATTCAGTGGAAAGCTAAGTGTATTAATGGATTGGAGGTTGTTTACAAACTTTTTGATAGTTTGAAATCTCATGGTGGGGGTGTTACGTCCCAGGCCCTACTTCATTGGGACTGTCTCTTTTTTGTGTATGTGCCTTGTGTTCCCTCTTTCTCACCCTCTCAAGTGCTGATAAGGACTAACATATTGTTATGTTAATGTTAACTTAAGAAAACGTAGGCTTCATGGCAGTTGGTTTTGATGAGAATTCTCTTAGGTGGGTTCAGTCCTACCTTGATGATAGATGCCAGAGGGTAGACATTAAAGGTATTTTGTCTAGTCCTTTATTTATTAACTCTGGAGTTCCTCAAGGGAGTATTTTAGGTCCTTTTTTATTTTATATATAAATGATCTTAAAGCAGCATGCTCAGAGGAACTTATTCTGTATGCAGATGATGCAGCGGTTTTAATATCTCATCAGTATAAGGGGGTCATTGAAGAAAAGATGACTTTGCAGCTAGAGGTGATGTCTAAATGGTTTTTAGATAATAAACTATCCCTACATTCAGGAAAGAATGAGGCCATTCTTTTTGCCTCTGAAATGAAATTAAATAAGGATGATACCTTTTTAATTAAGATAAATGGTAAGGCCATAGAGGTAAAATCTGTAGTAAACTATTTGGGCTGTTTAATAGATAATAAATTAACGGTTGATTTGATGGCTAGAAAGGCATTTATAAAAATATGAGGTAAAATTTAGTTTTTAGCGAGGCAAGCCGGTTTATTAGACATTCACTCTTAAAAATTATTAGCAGGTGCCTTGATTCAATTGCTTCCTTCTTTTGGTATAATGGTTGTTCCCAAGTTTTGAAGAATAAATTGCAAAAGTCTCAAAATAAATTAGTTCGGATAATTTTTAAAGTACATTCTAGGGCGCATTTAAATAGTGAAAGTTTTAAGGAGTTGGGGATATTGACTGTGGAAAAAAGGGTGATATTTTTAAAAATGGGTCTGACACATAGGATTGTCAATAATGTGGTTCCAAGTTATTTAGAAAATGTTTATATGGTGAGTCAGCAACATTCATATAAAACTAGGGGTAGGGATTTTGATATTTGTCCATGTAAATTTAAGAGTTTGGATGGGAAAAAATCTTTTTTATATACTAGTGCTATAGCATGGAATAAATTACCAGTTTCAATAAAGGGAGTAAAAGATTTTGAGTTTTAAAAGAATGGTAAAAAGACGGCTGTTTGGTGAGGGTAGTTAGTGTGTTTTGTGGAGATTTTATTGTAAATTGTGTCATTTAGTGGGATGTTTATTGTCAGTTGTGATTTGTATTTTTGTTGAATTATTTCTACTATATCGTTAAAAAGTAATTTTTTTTTTGACGTGATAAATTATGATTAGGAGATACTGTTTGTTCTGTCTATTCTGCACGTACACATAACCTTTATATTAACATCGAGGGCCGCAATGGAAACAAGCCAAGGGCTTTATTGTGTTTTTATCCTCGGCAGTTTTTTCTAAAGTGTATGGAATACTTGTATTTTGTAAAATTTTATAAACTTGTCAAATACATTTCAATTCAATTCATCGTTCGCTAATATATTCATCAGTGGTAATTGATTTAACAATGATCTGCGCAGCATTTTATACGTGCAGAGACATTTTATGTATATTAGAAAACTCATTCTAATTCATTCCCACTCTTCTTCGGTGGTAACTTAACCCAACTCCGTGCTTCCTGTAATGAGAGCTGTCAATCAAGGTACAAGGATGTCCCTGTGTGAAAGTGACCAATCATAAGAGGGTCAGTCAGTGCCCTCCTTGGTTTCCGCCCCCAAATTGTCAAAAGTCATGTAGACTCGAGCGAGCAGAAATCCACTGTACAAGCAGAGCTAACCTATGAGAGTATGCCCGGCGCTCGCTCGCAGCTACATGTACACCTCTCGGTTGTTGAATTTGTGCGCGAGTACTTTTATCAGGCCAGCTGAAGGTTCTTTATTGCGCGTGTGAAATAACATAATGTGCTCGTGAGCATGTCTTATACGCTCATAACTTTTGGCAAAAAAATAACACCATACTAACAGGTGGAGATCAATTAGTGGATGATTCTTATGATGACTGCCCTATCCTGATTGGCCCACAAGAGGAAATGCTTGGCCATAAAAGACAGAGCTGCGGTGTCTGTAGTGTGGGGATTTGGAGTCAGAGTACCTTCTGCTGATGTCTATAGAGTTTGTAGTGGAATTGTTGTGATTAGAAGTTTGTGGAAGGATTTATTCAGCCCAAACAGGAGTTATTTTCTTTTGTTGTTAGAACCAAGGTTTATTCTTGTTTTCATGGGAAGCTGTGGGGAGGTAGTTGCCATTTATTTTGATTATACTCTTTCTCCCGTTTAAGGTTGTTTTTGGGAGTTAGTATGTTCTGTTCGTTATGTTGGCCTGGACCCCTACTGAAGTTATGTTGGCTTCCATGTGTTTAATCACACAACTTGTGATGTTGTCAGTCAGTAGAAGGGAAAGACTTTTTTCCACCATTTTCTTTATTACCCCTTCCCATCCCTAGACTGGGGAGGTATGTAATAGTCCTTTAGTACCATGTACATGAAACGTCTGAAAGACACTACGTGTTTTTAGCAACATCGATTTACAACCAATCTGTATCATTTTGATTGGGGAAACCAATCTGCCACATCTCCCCAACAATTTTACAAGCACCTCATTGTTTTTTATGAAAGGCGTTTGATAGAATCGCTTTTTTAGACTGAGTAGACAACGGTAACACTGGAGCAAAAACATTGTCAATAACAACGCCACTTTCAACCAACAAGTTTGCTAATTCAACGGTTTTCAAAAAAAATTACAACCGCGTTGTTCATTCTCGACACTGACAGAACATTTTTACACAACCACGTCTCCTACAGCCAAACTACACTCTTCCACACTAGCGTTCAAACTTAACTTCAGTCTGCAATCATTCACTAACACACCCTGATTTAACAAAAGGAGTGTAGCTGTGCTCAGAGCAGAACACAACCCAGAAGAAGAAACCAAACCAGCTTCTGACTTCACAAGAAGAACAGCTTTCCTCGCTCATCTTTACAGTAGCAACAGCTGCTTTGAATCACGTTCAGGTCAAAAGGTCTCGTGTGGGGGTCCTTGTCATATTTCCTTAAAATACACTTATTAATGACTTAAAATATAAGAATAATATACAGTATAATGAATGAACACAAAATGTATTTTTAATGTATTGCTCACATATTTGTATAGATTAAATAACCTCAAATTTATTGAAAATTATTATGATATACTTAACTACGTCTATGGTGCAATCTCGCTACTGTTTTCAGTAGAAACTTGTTTCATCATGAATTCAGTAATGACACACTTGTCTTGCTACAGATGCTGGAGTAGAATTAGGATTTGAAGTATGCATCATGTATGTTACTTCCCTGAAAGATCTCTAGTGGATAAAGCTCTATAAAAATAAAGGATGCATTTCTTTTCAATGCTCTGAATTTAATAATTCAGGTCAAATCTTGTCTTCAGTATTCAGTTGTTCACTCCTGTATCTAATTATCATTCATATCTAAACTCTTTATACTCAGGATGAGTGTTTCTTTACCAGATTTGGAGAAATTTAGCATTAAATCAGTGTTTCATCAATGGATGCTCTGCAGCCGTCAGAATGAGAATCTTTTGTCCTCTCTGAACTGATGGACTGGAGTGCTGTGGATTATTGTGATGTTTTTATCAGCTGTTTTATCTCTCATTCTGACGGCACCCATTCACTGCAGAGCATCCATTGATGAAACACTGATGCAATGCTACATATCTCCAAATCTGCTCTGATGGAGCAACATCGAGATCTTGACAGACTAACCCTGAGGGTGAGTGTGTTTTCAGTTTTGGCCGAACTATTCCTTTAATCACGTTGACAAATGAAAGCTCATCAATTCTGACTAAACATGGTTTTAAACATACTGACAAATTACAGATTTCTCCACTGGACAAGCTTTAGCATGCACACTCTCGAGTAGAACACATGAAATAATAACTCAGAAGTAAAACTTTGTGCTTTATTAGTTGATAATTGTGAAAACTCATCATTCAGCAGCATCAGATAAAGAGCGAAGCTCTTGAGAAGCCGTAGACGCAGCACTAGATCAGGTTCATTCATTAATTAATTTTAATTGTACGGCAAACCATGTGTTAAAGCAAAAAGCACAAAAAAATCTGAAACTCAGCCACAGTCGGTTGTAAAAAACACAAGTGTTTTTATAATTTTTATCTATTGTAAGTCATAAAATTAAACCATCGCAATGTTTTTATGAAGACAGACGGAGGAAGAAAGCACTACATCAACAACAGTACGGGTGGTCAGATTTTATTAATACCGTCTGCGCATGGATATTTACATATTTAATAAAGTCACACAACACAGTCATTTGAGATGTTAAAGTCTCATGAAACTTTCATGGGAAGTGTTTTCTGTGGTTTTGACCCTGTTGCAATAGTTTTAATGACTGTGCCAAACCTTAAACTGAACCTGGACACACCGAGACTGAGCTGCACTCAAACAAAAGCTGAATTAAAAAGTGGTTTTCTGAAATTGTAGTTTCCTTCATTTAAATCTTCCAAACAATTTACCTCAATAAGTGTTTTACTTGTTGCTTTTATATCATTAAGCCACAAATGCTGTTGATGCAGTTGAACTTGTATTGAACTCTGGAATATATATGTATGGCAGTCATAGATGAGCAATACTGGGTTATGTAAGGCGTTAGAAAGGTGAGCAGTGATTTCTGTCGTAATCGATTCCTGCGGTAAACCGCCAAAAATTCCTTGTGACATTTACAAAGTGACAAACGTCTGATGTACGCGACTGATAGAAACATATATGAAATGACTATGTTTCAAACATGTTTCAACTTTTCAAACTTGTATCAAGCTTAGTTTGGGATTTATCAGTTTTTATCCTTTATAGCACTTCTGATACTACATTCTTTCGAAATATAACTTTATACAACTCTTTATTTTGATTTGATTTCTAATGTGTTTTGAACTCTCTTTACACCAAAGAGTTTCCACAGAATATGAAAGTGTCTCTAAAGCAGTGAATCAGCACATAATACACTTTCTGAAGGATCATGGGACACTGCAGTAACGAGTAAAGACTGGCTTCAGAAATGAATGATAAAACAGTAGTTTATTATTTTAAATTGAAATATTCCATTTAACTTTATCAAATGTATGCAGCCTTGTTTAGAGAACGGAAACAAACAAAATTCCTGAACTCCAAGCTTCACCACATTTAATGACCGTACAGAAGAACTTACAAATCAAGATTAAAAAATACAATCAAGATGTAGATGATGTCACACTCTGCTGAGAAATTATGTACAAAGCTGAGGACATGCAGAGATTCATAAACTCCACACACTTCGTTCACTCAGATTGCAGTCTTATCAATGGAACAACATTACAGCAACACTGACTCCAATATTCTTTAATAAGATTCATGCAGAGATGGAATCCATAAATCATAACTGAAGTTATAAATTATAAAACAGCAGGTTTAGACAAAACCATCATCTTATCTGTGCAACAGCAGTGCAGTATCAGGAAACCTCTAAGCAGCACAGAAACGAGCAGAAGTCCGGCGGGAATCTGCTGCTGATATTTTACAGAGAAAGGTCGGAGCCGGTAAACATCATCACGTCTCGTCCTCCTCTGGATAAACCAGTGTAACGTGAACACGGTCCTCCAGCGCTTCGTTCTCTCGGTACACGTACACCGGAGAGCTCTGACCTTTGACCTCTTCCTGACGCTCCGCTGCGAGCTCACAGAGAGAGGTCACACAGGGCTCGTGTTCCCGCAGCGCTGTGGGATAACGCTGAGCGCTTCTCTCGATCCGCACCGAGCGGCGCACCGGGGTGAAGAAGCGGATCTCGTGACCGTCCACTCGTCCTGCTTCTGCTCCTCGCTGACCCCTCTTACCCCTGAAACATGACAGACTTTCAAACTCTGACACGAACACAGATACACCTCAATTATTATTATTCTTTATTATTCATGTAATCCTTGCACACATCAAAACACTTCAAGTGCTCGCTACAGACAAGAAAAAAATGAAGAAAATAAAACTGGATCCAATTTTTTTTTTTTTTTTTTTATGTGGAAATGTTTAAAGAGGCAGTGATGTATTTATTTTTTTAACATTTAAAATTTTTGACATTTAAAATCAAAAATAAAGTTGAGAACTTGGTGGTCTGAAGTCTTTTGCTTAGTAAAAAAAAAAAAGTGTTAAATAATTGTACTAATGAAAAGAAACGTCTTCAGAAATCATTGTAAATTGATAATGGTACGCAGTTATTAATTGGTATATACACACATACAATATATATATATATTTTTTATATTTACATGTATATATTTGTATAAATATAATTTATATTATATGTAAATATATTTAACACATAACCAGAACATTGTTCTTAAATGTATAGATTTGGGCCAGGAGACTCCGCACTGTAAGAAGTGTCTGAAGAGGTATTATAAAATGAAAAATAGGAGGCTGGAATTTTTTTCAATGAAATATTCTTCAGTGTTTACTGTCTATAAATCATGTTTGTGTGCAAAGGGTTAAGTTTAGCTGTTACACATGTGTGCACACGATCAGGATCACCTCACTCTCCGCAGGAAAACCCCTGATTTGCATATTTCAACATCTCAGGAAACCTTTAATACTAAACCTTTACACAAATCTGTGTCTACCATATTCACCTGTGCTGGCTTGTCTCAAATGTATGCTTGTGATCTGGTGTAAATATCTTCGAGTGAGCATTAAAATGTGGGTATTAATAGCTAAAAAAAATCAATTCAGCTGCATCCTCATGTTTTGGACATACTAGTAAGTATGTTGGGGTCACGCGCCCTAGTAAGTGCGCAGTTGGGGTCACGCGCCCTAGTAAGTGCGCAGTAGGGGTCACGCGCCCTAGTAAGTGCACAGAAGGGGTCACGTGCCCTAGTAAGTGCGCAGTAGGGGTCACGTGCCCTAGTAAGTGTGCAGTAGGGGTCACGTGCCCTAGTAAGTGCGCAGTAGGGGTCACGTGCCCTAGTAAGTGCGCAGTAGGGGTCATGCCCTAGTAAGTGCGCAGTAGGGGTCACGTGCCCTAGTAAGTGTGCAGTAGGGGTCATGCCCTTGTAAGTGTGCAGGGCTCATACCCAGGGGTGGCTGTGATCTTGTACTTGACGACGGACGAGTCTCCCCTCGCTCCAGAGATCAGGGCACTGATGGGTTTCGGGGTGTGTATGATGTCATCGCCGTCCTCTTCATCACACACTCCAGTCTCTTCTGGCGTCAGAGATGAACCTGAATGATTTAATGTGTTATTAATATTAATAAAAGACGTCACTTATGCTCACTAATGCTGAATTTATGTAATTAAAAACACTAAAAACAGTGATGTTAGGAGCCATTATAAATGTAATTTATTCCTGTGATGGATGATTCAAATCATCCTAATATTCTGATCTAATGCTCAATCTTATCTCTTAGCCTAAGATATTGTGAAAACTGACTTATTTTTTTCAGGATTATTTGAGGAATAAAAAGGGTTAAACTTCAGCATTTGTTTAAAATCTTTTTTAACATATCTTTACCGTCACTTTTGAACCATTAAGTGCATTCTTATATCTTTTTGAATGGCATTATGCCAAAATATCAAGCAGCAATTACAATAGATGTTTGTTGAGCAGTAAATCATCATATTATTCTGATTTCTGAAGATCATGTGACACTGAAGACTGGAGGAATGATGCTGAAAACACAGCGGAGCACCACAGAAATACATTACAGTTTTGAAATAATGTTTCATTAATGTATTTTTGATAAAAAGCAGCCTTTGTTGAACATGAGACCTCTACCAAACACATTTCAAAATCTGAATTCAAAGCAGCAGTGTAAACTGAAAATCCCTGCAATATATTGTTTGTCAAAACTCATTGTTAAAAAACAGTGCGTCACTTGATGATGAATTACTGAATGCCTTTACCTTGAATCTGTCTCTTTTTCAGGATCTCAAAAACCACAGAACGTAGCTCATCCACTGGCTGTTAAGAAACATATTGCAATGAGTGAAAATTGATGGTTTACTCAAACTCTGTGATACTCGCTTCTCTTTCACACACACACACACACACACTAGAGTCAGTCATCGGTTACTGTAAGCTCTTGCTTAAGAAAGAAATGCAATTGGCTTTCATTCTAAAGATAAAAAACCACAACAGCTGTATCATTACGGTAAAAAACACAGCTGTATCATTACTAGTGGTGGACGTAGATTAATCTTTTTAATCTAGATGAATCACACTGTGAAATTAATCTAGATTAAAATGGCTCAATGTCGACGGCATTCAGAATATATGTGTACTAGTGCTGTCAAAATTGCTCAAAAATGACGTTCGAATATTCCCTCTAAAAAATACACGAATATTCGAACTATTCGAACATCTGGTTCCACATGTTGTCAATGACGTGCATTACGTCAATAACAGGCCAAAATAATACAAAGAGACATAACTACTTGTATAGATAGTCTATTTAAGTTGAAACATATATGACAACGTATTACCTACACAAGGAAATCAGCTAATGGCCAAGACTGCAGACCTCAGTCTCTCACCCTCACGTTCTCTGGCATAACGGTTTAAATGAACAAACACATTTTTGTGCAAGCAATTTAAGGTCGCGACTGTTGTCCCAAAGATAGCAGGCTTCATTCAGTGATTGAAACAAATATTATTAATATTAATTGAAGTTTTACAGCATATAGAACTGACATTGAGCTGTGTGCTGTGGTAAACATGGACCTTCTCCTTGACATGAAACGATAAATAATCAAACCTGGGATCCACTGCTTGACAGAACCCCCGAAGCGTGCCCCATCCGCGATACTGATCGGTCTCATGTCCTTACAAATGAACGAAATGTATTTATTCGTTATGGTCTCTTGTCGTGTTGCAGACAAAGAGCTTGCGGCGGGCGATGCAAAGTAACGTTAAGTGTCAACACGTGACTGTTTAGCTGGAGCTCCACACATTGTGCCATGCTCATTTGGGTGCTAGTCGAATGGTATGCTAACTGTATATTAAACAGCTTGCATACAACTTTCTGCTGCGGTCGAGTTGGGCTCTGCACTTGCTGCCATCTTCCATGAAGTCAACTTTCAGCAGTGATGCTGTGCCAGACAGTGTGACTCCTGTGACCTGTCCCTGAACCCCGAGCCCACTCACAAAGCAGGAAACCACGCCTCTACTATCGCAGGCCTGTTTTTCCACATTTTATTTTTTTATTCGAATATTAATTTTCACCTTCGAAATTTGTTTTTAAAACTATTCGAATACATATTCGAA
The DNA here is from genome assembly GCF_023724105.1 of Carassius gibelio. Classification (NCBI taxonomy): domain Eukaryota; kingdom Metazoa; phylum Chordata; class Actinopteri; order Cypriniformes; family Cyprinidae; genus Carassius; species Carassius gibelio. The sequence goes on from NC_068400.1 coordinate 42,876,679, forward strand.
ATTTAGAATATTCGTTGACAGCCCTAATGTGTACCCAAATAAAATTGACAAACAGGAAGTCTTTGAGAAGGGGTTTATCAAGCTAGGTGGTGCATTAGAAAAGGGGCTCATCTCCTGTTTCCAAAATGCATCACAAACTGCTTGAAAAAGCTGTAAACTAATTCCACATTACACAACGTGCAAACAACCTTATGCCGGTTTCACACCAATGTTTACGTTTTTTTCAAGTTTGTAGGTGTCAAGGTAAAGACACTAACATTACAGCAGCCAGTCGCTAAATTAGACGCGGTCACTTTAAGAGATGATGAACGCATCCAATATAATACACATCCCATTATTTTCCTCAACTGTTTACTTTCACTTAAGAAATAACTGAATTTTTTTAGCATAATTTCCAAGGTGGAACACCAGAACACCGCGAGTACTGAATTGGGCTCTTTCACATCTTTGTGTTTGTTCAGACTGCGATGTGTATTTGTTCGTTCAGGTGCAGGAGGGACTTCGAGGAGAACTTCGCAGAAGAAAGCTCGGTTCAGTGTCGCTGTCCGTGATACGCGTGCGTCTCTCTCTCCGCAATAATAATAAAAAACAGATTTCTCAGATTTTCAGACTGAAACAAAGCAAATAATGAAATAACATCAAGAGAAGAAAACATGTGTGAGATGAAGAGAGCCTGACCTCTCTGACCACACGGATGGCCTCCTGAAACATGGCCAGCAGCTCCGGGTTTCCCTCTCTTTCCATTAGTCTGGCCTGACAGATCCAGTATTTAGCAAACTTCTGTGCCATTGGCACCCGAGACAGCACATCTCTGACCCGCTCCGCCGGGAAACCCTGATCAGATCAGAGAGAGGTTATTCATTCATCCTCAGGTTGATGCAAACCTGTACACATTCATGCTTACAAGAAGAATGTGGGTAACCGGTTGTTTTAATCACTCTCTGTAGACCATGCATCATTTAGTTTCTGTGATTCTACTGTAACCTCAGGATTTTAAACGTCACAGTCCATTAATACCAGAAAATAGCAAACACCAGAGATTAGCTTAACCAAACCTGGATCGGGGATAAGGGAACAATCATGACAAATGTTGAATGTAGGTTTGAGAAAGCTTTATCTGAAACTCCAGCTTGATTAATGTGGAGGGGTTTTCCCTCGGTGCAGTAGATCAGCGCTCTCACATACGTGATCGAAACTCCAGAGTCCAGTCACTTGGAGTCTAGACAATGATCATTGACTCAGACGACCATCAACACACTCCACCTTTCCTCACGCTCTAATCAATCAGGGAAGCGTGAACCGATCCGTTTTGGGAAAGTCAATAGGGTTATCAGGAGATCACGCTCTAATAACTCAGATTTTATCATAGTGTGTATATTACCATGTTTCAAAATTAATAAAGTCATAAAAGCTCATTGCCCTTCACTGAGCGAAGTTCTTTATCTGCTTTTGATTGTCTATTCGATAACCTTTGTTTCTCAACATCTGTCTTCGAGCTCCTTGACCTTGAAGCGCGTTGACCACAAACACAACAGAAAAATCTCAGTTATCGACTAACTTACTCTTACACAATGTCTCGTCCAGGGAAATTAATAATCATTTGTGGCCAAACATCAAGAACACTCAACATGTGATCCTAATGTATATGATGACTAGCTGTGATTTCCATCCTCTGACTGATGTTCCTCATATTTCCACAGATGAATCTGCTTTGATGCACCTGGTTATGCAAATTCTTTTTTTTTTTTTTTTTTTGCATAAAGAGACTACAACAGCTCATGCTTTAATATTAATGCTACCTGCTGTAATAATTCAATGCAGTCATCCAGCGATCGGTCCACAGCAAAGACAATGTCATGAACCCCGTCTTCATTCTCTATAGAAGTCCAGTAGGGCTGAGGAAGAGTAGAAACGGTCTTCCTCCTGACCACGCGGACGGGCATGGGGGGGCGTTTATACGTGATGCTCCTGGACTCCCTCCACTCCTGGAGCTTACGCCTGCACACACACACACACACACACACACACACACACACTTCTCTGAAGGGAGCGTTCACCCAAACTCTGTCATCGGAGTTTTGAGCTGCAAACCTCCAGATGCATCAAAGGAATCAGGATAATTTACAATATATATGAAAAAATCAGTGCTAAATTTAAATAATAAAATGCAATGCAAATTCATATAGGAGCTAATATAGTGCATCATGATATAAATCTACAAACCTGATGAAGAAACACACTCATCCTGATCTGGGATGAAATGTTCTTTTTCGGGTGAACTATTCCTTGGATTTTAACTCATAAAAAGGCCTTTATTAACCCCTCGGAGATGTATGGAGCACTTTTTTATGATAGATGGATGACCTTTATTGGCCTTTAAAATCTCAACACCCATTCACTTCCATTATAAAGCTGGGAAGAGCCAGGACATTGTTTTAATATAACTCCGACTGGATTAGTCTCTTCTCAGATGGCTTGAGGGTGAGTAAATCATAGGCTAATAATGTTTTTTTTTTGGTGGCTATATTGGTGCCTAGAGCACACTAGTCTTCATGGTGTCATGTATGTGTGTAGGTGTGTAACAGGTTGTGATCGTGTGGCAGTACACTCACAGTCTGTCCTCCTGAGCTGCAGTGGGCTTCTTCTGTCCATCATCTAGAGGAGCGGTCCGGACTCCTTGAGCGCTGGGACACCGTCTGGATTTGGGAGTCTGGAGCTGATCCGCAGGCTTGTCGATCTGAACACAGCTCCTGGAGCTCCGGCCGGCCGGTCTGGTGGAAGCAGCGGTGCTCGTTCCTTTATTTCTGCTGACCGCTGCTGCTTCTCTAGCCGCAGGTTTAGAGAGAGTCGAAGCGGCGCTCGCTTTTGTCGCTTGGTTTGATTTCGGTTTAGTGGCATCGACGGAGAAGGTATCCTTCCTCCGGTCCACGGCGGATGTGTTCGTGGATGGGTTTGGTTTCTGGTTGCTTTGAGAACTGCGGCTGTGCACAGCACTCAGACTTCTGGGTCGTTCTGTGGGTTTCACTTGGGTTTTAGAAACACCGTTTCCCTGCACTTTCGTTGCTCTTCGAGTCGTCGAACTGGCAGCTGAGCTTGATTTGACGCTTGTTTCAGGTAATTTCTTGGCTGAAGGCCTTGTAGACTGAACGGTGCGGCTCTGATCTGTGCTTCTGGGGACTGAGACGCCACGTCCAGACTGTGAAGGTTTACAGATGGACACAAGACTGGGCTTTCTTGTCTTTGCAGAATGGGATTGTGACGCTGTCTGAGCTTTCGGTTGGACACTTTGAAGGCTTTGTGATCGAGTCGTCTTGAACGGCGCAGCTGGTTTCTGAGTTTGAAGAGAAGCTGTTTTGTTGCTCTGCGTCTTCAGAACACGAAGGCCTTCCCGAACAGCATTATGGGAATTACTGGACGGCTGTGTTTGGGCTTTGGCTAGCGAACTGATACCAAGTCCTTTTTTTGAGGATGTGTTTTTATCACCCTCTTCTGATGCCTTGACTTCTTTTGTATTTGTGCCACGGTTCTCCTTTCCTTCCGCTGTCTGAGAGAAACAAAGACACGTCACTTCAACAGCGCTGTCGACTGAATCATGCAAAGCTTCAAGAAAAGTCTCTAACTCACAGTCACAGTCTTCGACTTCTGCTCATCTTCAGCATGTTTCTTCTCCTTGAGATACGGCCTTTGAGTAAAACAACAAAACAACACAGTGGATTCAGAACAGAAACACACAAAGGCAGTTCTGAATACAGAACATAGGCAGTGCATTTTTTATTTCAAAACTGGAAAAAGTATAAATTCAACAGTTGTTTCGGAGAGAAAGACCCTTCAATACCACCTACTTTGGATTAGGAGCTTTCAGTCTGCCTTTTGCAGCAAGGTATTCTGCCAATTTCTGTTTGCGTAGCTCTGTAAACCAAAGAGAAAGACATTTGTGATTTAACATTGCATGCATTTAATAACGGTTGTAAATGTGCTAGATTGAAATTTTGCATATGCATATTTTGCCTTGTAACCTTCTTCACACACATATATGTATAAATTATAAAAAAAATATTTTATATTTAAATAACAGTGTGATATGTATTTTTATGCAGAGACTGGTATGTCTATTAGTAAAATCTGTTTACTTTAGTCATATTTGTTTCACTTTATGAAAAAAGCGACAGGTCAGAAACGGTAAAAAGCACTTTTTCCTCAAGTTTGCGTTCCTGCAACTCAAAAAGTATTAAAGATACCGTAATATCCTTTTAGGATCTAGGTCTTAACAAACTTTCCTTCTGATATCTTCACTTTAAAGGCCCTCGACGGTTCAGTTCCAGAGATGTGGAGATTGGTGAATTGTTCACATATTCAGGGATCAAAAACCAACAGTGGCACACTTTGCATTCAGCCAATACTTTATTTATTTTAAAGAGCAATACCTGAAGAACAAATAATGCTGAAACTAGAAATGCATCTCATTTGTTGTCAACACCCAATTATATTTTTCTAATGTATGCATGTAACAATTTTTATTTATTTATATATATATATATATATATATATATATATATATATATATATATATATATATATATATATATATATATGGGAAATCACATCAGCTTCACGTTCAAAAGGTTGGCATATAATAATAATTAATATAAAAAAATAAATCACTAAAGTCAAAGTGATCTATATATATAAAAAAAACAAGAGTTGCCATACTCATCTACGTCACTCAACTGCTCCAAACAATAGCACTTAGCTTTTAGCATAATAATATAAATGTACTAAAGGCAAGACAAGAAATTATTTCAGGACTGGTGGGTGGTCTTTTTGACACTACTGCAGGTTTATAAAGCAGTTTCCTTGATGGAAACATGATTATACAGTAAATTATAAACTAACTATAATTTCTTTATGAAGCAGAAAGATCTCGATACAGACGCGCGCAAACGCCTCAGAAACACATCGCGTCGTGTTGAAGTGTTTTCAACAGCAAACCCAAGGATTTCCCGAAATAAAATCATAACAAAAGATACTGTTATTGAATGTATACATATAAACACACACGAGGCAACAGAAACCGTGATGTTAAAGATCACGATACATGGAGCTAGCCTAGCTTGGTGTAAACTGGCGCTTTACCGATCTTAGATAGTTTAGATGCGTCTTCATCCGTCACAGCCTCCATCGCTTAATCCGATCACTCACAACAAATATTTAATCTTAATAAATATAGCGTTTGTTAGTAACTTCGTGCACGAGTCTGTTAGCACTTAGCACACACTGCTGCTCACTCTGCAACTGACGCTTGAATTTTGCGGGGACACGCCCATCTCAATTCCCATTGGTTCGTTCGAAACTTTAAACGCCGACTATTGGTCGGTCAGTATTGATGATTCATATGATTTGATAATTCTTCGTAAATGTCGTTTCGGTATTTTTGTCATCTATCATGTGGCTTGATGTATTTGAGGCGGTTATATTATTGAAAAAACCCTGAATAATAGAATAAAGAAAAAAAATATGTAAGTATGTGGACAATCTATGACATTAACCATTCGAACTCCATTATACAGATCAGAATCATATTGCATCTGTTCTGATGCATTACTTTTAATTTATTACTGGGTTGCGCTTGTTTGTTTGTTTTTAATATAAAAAGTTCTGTTTTTGGCAAATTTATGTAAAGTCACATGGAGAAAACCGTTCAGCTGTGCCGCTGTATTAATTCTGAGGAATTGCCCCAACACTGCTGACCACAGCACTAGGAGCCTATGGTCCTGCACAATCGGAGGCTGCAGGTTTAGGACCCCGGCTATAGGACCCTGGCTATAGGACCCTAGTTTTTTTGTGCCACCTACCGAACTGGATGATATAGTAACAATTGCAGTTTCAGGACCGCAGTTATAGGACCCAGGTGGTTTAGTTTGTACAGACATAGTTAGAAAGACATTTAAATCTCAGGAGTATTTTATTATATTTTATAAAATGTGTCATTTATTCAAAATTCATTAGAGGTTATATTTAAACAAAATAATTTACACAAAACAAATTAAAAAAATGTATATCAACCTTTAATCAACCGAAAAATGGGAGTAAGTCTTAGTTTCTTGAATTATACTGTATATTGATTAACTTCCTTAAGTTTAACTAATTTGCTCATTATCAGGTAAAATAAAGATGGAATCAGTATATGCCGTCACTAAATGATATAGCCAGATATTGTAATGGCTGTAGAGAGGCAAGACATAACTTGAGAATGATTAAAGAATATATATATATATATATATATATATATATATATATATATATATATATATATATATATATGTATAGTTTGTGCAAGAACAAAAGCACCAAAAAGACCAACTTTCCATCAGTTGCACAGCTGTAGGGCCTCAACTCTGAGAGAGAGAGAGAGAGAGAGAGAAAGACAGAGAGAGAGAGAATTAAATAAGAAACATTTGTTTAACATGTTCAACTGAAAAACATCTTTATTTAATTTCTAAATTCTTCCACTTCACTGAAATAGTTATCAGGGAACAATCACAGTTGTGTTAACATAAATAATCAATAACAAAAGGGTGCTCTGGGCATCGTTCAAAAATAAATAATGAATCTCCTGTGACCTGCAATGGTAATCCGGACCAGAAAGACACACCTGCTCAGCCTGCTGTAGAAGACATTTCGGAGGACAGCCAGAGCATTTATAATGGCTTATGAAAAACGTTAATATAAATATAATAAATACTGAACAGCAAGTGGTTATACAGCAGTGCTAGCATGCAGTTTATACAGCACATTATGTAAAGGCATGCCTCTGGAAAAAGAAGACCACAGATGAACTGCACTTCATCTGTGACACTCAGTTGTGTTGGTCTCCGATCCAGCTCTCCTCTCGGAAATGAAAACAAGATGTTCTGTTGTTCCTCACTGTCGAGGTGGACAGGCACCCGGGAAGAGGTTATGTAATCACACAACAGAGGGCTTCCCGTACACCCAATGGGCAAACCATGGTACAAAAACTACTCTTTAAGGAATTGATATATTAAGATAAAGATACAATAATTTGCAGCATAGTTAAAAATATGTTAATGTGTGGGCTGGGGCTTTATTATTGGGACAAATTATTATTCTGATTATTAGCTTGAATTGGTAGTAGTTTTGCCTGCCTTTCACCGTTTGTTTTTGTATTTGTATTATTCATTCTGAGGAACACTGAATTCCCCCAACACTGCTGACCACAGACCAGTGGTTTTAAAACTGTTTGATGCCAATTACTATTAATTACCAAGCTATAATGAAGCATAATTTGACTTAAGTAGTTTAAGTCTTTGGTTCTTTTAATTGTGATGATTTTGGCTCACATTTAACAACCCCCCCCCCCCCACCACAAATTCAAAACAAATTACAATGCTTCATAAGACCAAAATGAATAAATAAATCATTTTTAGTGAATTGTTGGCCTTCTGGAAAGTATGTTCATTTACTGTACATGGTCTCAAATACTTGGTAGGGGCTCTGTGCAATTCTGTGGAAACCCTGGATGGACAGAGCAATCTGTGAGGCAGTAAACAGACGCACAGCACCGGTCTCTCATCGGGAAACATGAGCAAGTACAAAACATTGTGCCATGCTCTCCAACACGCAGTAAGAGCCGCCAAATACAGAACTAAGAACCATCTGTGGTTTTGGAAACAAATCCTCTGCAGCTGTGAGAGCAGATCCGTCGTTGGCTGACGAGCTAAACACATTCTCCGGTGATGTGAGTCAGTCGATCAGTGTCAGGAACAGCAGCGGTGATCATGTAATCACGGTGTCAGAGGACGAGGTTCGGAGGGCACTAAAGTGAGTGAACATCAGGAAAGCAGCAGGTCCTGATGGGATTCCTGGAAGTGTTCTGAGGACCTGTGCTGATCAACACTGGTTTGTTTACATCCATCTTTAATGAGTCTCTTGATACCTCAGTGGTTCCCACCTCCTTTAAAAAAATCTGTCATCATCCCTGTGCCTAAGAACAATAAACCTGGTCGTGCATCTTTTTCCTCCACACTTTTTCCTTCCTGTCAACTTTCTGTTAACATGCTTGGATACAGCACTCTGTGAACAGCCGGCTTCTTTGGCAGTGAATGTTTGTGTCTTGCTCTCCTTGTGAAGGGTGTCAATGATTGTCTTCTGGACAACTGTGAGATCAGCAGTCTTCCCCATGATTGTGTAGCACAGTGAACCAAACTGAGAGACCATTGTGAAGCCCCAGGAAACCTTTGCAGGTGTTTTGAGTTGATTAGCTGATTGGCCTGTCACCATATTCTAATTTGTTGAGATCGTGAATTGAGGGGTTTTTGTTACTTCAGTCAGTGTACACTGAATCTATTTAATACATGAGTTTCACAACTTGAGGTGAATTACTGAAATGAACTTTTCCATGACATTCTAATTGATTGTGATGCACCTGTATATACTTGTAAAATTTCAAGAAAAAAAAATCGGTGAAAAGACTTTGAGATTAAACATTAAATTACGAGAAAACGTTGTTAAATACAATAAAATACGGGTCACAGTAAGAAACGAAGCAGTTTTGAGTGCTCCATAAAGAAAAGCCGAGCATGATGCAGCATTGGACAGCTTCAAAAGACCCTCACTGAGACTCTTGTGTTAAGAGCCTAACCAGCATAAAGTGCTTCAAGATGACGCTTCAAATGACGGTATCGTGGATGTTTACTGTAACCACAAGAGCAGACAGATGCTGAGCGAGATCACGCGCAGATCGAGGAGGCGATGGTTTTTGCTGCATGTATATTCCATCAGTATGTTTCTGGAGCATCTGTGATTGTTTATTCTGACCACAAACCCTTGAGTCAGGCTTAGTGTTTTTTGAAACCTAATTTTTGATGAGTAATATGCATTGCTAACAACTTCATCTAAACAACTTTAAAGATGATTTTCTCAATATTTAGATTTTTTTGCTCCCTCAGATTCCAGATTTTACAAATATTGTCCTCCTTACAAACCATTCATCACTGGAGAGATGATTTATACAGCTGATGCATAAATCGGTTTATAAAAATTGACCCTTATAAGTTCTGTTGTGCTGCAGGGTCACGTATTTGGTCAGAATCCCATGCTATGAAAAATGAAGAGTTGTGTTGTCTGTTTAATACAGTACTGGCTGATTAGACAACACTGACCTAAAATGCTAAATGTCTGCCCTCTCTCTCTCTCTCTCTCTCTCTCTCTTCAGCGTTCCCACATCTCAGACCTCACATACATAAAATATATCCCCTTTATACATAGTTTTTGAAGTAAAGAGTAAAGAAAACACTACACAAACTAGGTGCGTTGCTTAAACGTTGAAGGGTAACCAGTCTTACTTTCCCAACACAAACTTCAAAACTGAATTCATGAACATCCTTGAAGAAGAAGAAAAAAAAAGAGATTACTAACTTTTTAAGACTAAACACTTTCATCCATCGAAAAAAGTGAGTTGTGACTGAAGGGTGACGAGTTTGCATAAGTATAACTCACTTATTCTGAAATTATAAAACCAGATGTATTTTTACACTTACACTGATGTATTACATAAAATATTAGGCTATATTTCATAATGCATATTTTTTTCTGCTACGATAATGGGAATAAAATGAAGCATTAAATTTAGATTCTTTTGATGAAGCAACTTCAAAAGTGAATGTTATTGCAAAGCAATCATTTTGAAATCAGTCTCATAATTGTGATGAGGTCAGCAAACCTGGAACCGATCTGTTGACGAGTCAAAGAGTGCTCTGTTTCTTGTCAACTAGGGAATAAAAAAAACACTTTCTTTAATAGGACACCACTGATTTATAAACACAGGAAATTACTTCAACTTGAGATAATTTCCCCTTCTGAAGACCCACTCGATCAGTTATTGCAAAACCCTTTAAAGACAATGACTTCATTATGGAAAACATTGAACTAATTTAATAAATAATTTAATCGTCAAACACAGAAAGAAGACATCTCTCAAAGCACAAAATAACTAAAAAGAATACAAGAGTATAAAATACAGTATAAAATGAATGAAAGAGTTGTCAATTGACAATGTTTTTGTTTGGTTTGAGGAGGTCAGGACATAATTTAGGACACAAGGACATAAAGTGGAGTGTCTCCAGCTGACAGAGCTAAGAATACACGGCTGTTCTCGTTCTGCTTCTCATTAAAATGTTACAGATTAAAAGAGTTCATGTGTGTGTCATCAGACACTCTTCTCATCCGTTTCAAACATATTTGGTACAAAAAAAAAAAGAAAAAAAAAAGTCACTTCCTGAGTTTAAGGCCTCTACAGCCTGTAGTCTGCACCATGCTTAAAAACATGCAGTCACTAGAAGAAACCAAACCATTAAAAAATATATACAACCTCAATTTTACGCTAAATAAATAAAGCAGAGAGTTGAATTCTTTATCTCTGGTCCGTTAGGAGCGACAGATCCAGTTCAGAGCTCTCATCTCACACACACACACACACACACACACATTCTGTGCAGGAACGTGACTGTTCACAGCTGCACTACAACTACACACACATCTTCTCTTTGGAGTCAAAAAAAGCAATGCATTCATTTCAAGAGGACACAGAATTATCTGACAGAAAAACAACGAGCGGATGCCATGTGCATCCAACAGCAGCACGCTTGAACTCACTGAACACACAGTTATTAGTGTGTGAAGATCAGTGGCTCTCGGTCTCCCTGAGATACAGCCTGAGCTGCAACGACCAAATCACACACACACACACACACACACATCGGTACAATGATGTATAAACTACAGACTAACATAAGATAAAAAGTCATCTTGACATTCTGATCAGTGATCAGCCTCAGTATAAAAGTGACAGAATTATCATCTTCAGATCTGTAGAAATGTCTCTATTGGAGTCTTTAAAACCCGTCCAGATACAGTGTGTCTGAAACAGGGGCATGTCTCGGTCCAGAGATTTGGCGTCTTGTACTGTCTCACACACACACACACACACACTCAGATACACAAACACACACACGCACTCACACACACACTACACTGCTGGCACTAACAGGGCTGGGATAAGAAGTTCTGGGAAAGTGCAGCAGGATTGTGGGATGTGTGTCAGACGACACGTCTCTATGTGTGCTGTGTTTGACTGTTCTGTGCGTTGAGGAGCGAGGTCATCTCGTCCCTGTTTCCTGAAGACGGAGGCAGAGCGGATGCAGTGCTGATGTCCAGACGGCCGTGTCCAGCGTCCAGAGACTGTGAGGAACTGTCCAGCCGAGACGCCATCAGAGCGAGCTGATACTGAGAGCGTGAGATCTGCAGAAACACAGCTCATGTCAGAGACTCCACAGCTTCAGAGGAGGCAGCACAGAAGCAGTCATCAGTAACACAGATGTATATTAGTAGAAATAGACAACAATACATTGCATGAGTCACAATTATACATTTCTCTATTATGCCAAAAAATCATTAGGATATTACAGGTGCTGGTCATATAATTAGAATATCATCCAAAAGTTGATTTCACTAATTACATTCAAAAAGTGAAGATTTTTAGAAATCTTGGCCGACTGAAAAGTCTAAGCATGTACAGCACTCAATACTGAGTTGTGTCTCTTTTGTCTGAATGACTGCAGCAATGCGGCGTGGCATGGAGTGGATCAGTCTGTGGCACTGCTCAGGTGTTATGAGAGACCAGGTGTCTCTGATAGTGGCCTTCAGCTCTTCTGCATTCTTGGCTCTGGTATATCACATCTTCCTCTTCACAACATCCCAGAGATTTTCTATGGGGTTAAGTTCAGGAGAGTTTGCTGACCAATTAAGAACAGGGATAACATGGTCCTGTGTGCAGGTGAGAGTCCTGTTGGAGAATGAAATCGGTCAGCAGCGGAGCATGAAGTGCTCTAAAACTTCCTGGTGTACAGCTGTGTTGACCTTTGACCTCAGAAAACACAGTGGACCAACACCAGCAGATGACATGACACCCCAAACCATCACTGACTGTGGAAACTTTACACTGGACCTCAAGCAACGTGGATTGTGTGCCTCTCCTCTCTTCCTCCAGACTCTGGGACCCTGATATCCAAAGGAAATGCTAAATTTACTTTCATCAGAGAACATAACTGTGCACCACTCAGCATCAGTCCAGTCCTTTCTGAAGCGAGACACTTCTGACGCTGTCTGTTGTTCAAGAGTGTCTTGACACAAGGAATGTGAAGCTGAAACCCATGTCTTGCATACGTCTGTGTGTAGTGGTTCTTGAAGCACTGACTCCAGCTGCAGTCCACTCTTTGTGAATCTCTCCCACATTTTTGAATGGGTTTAGTTTCACAATCCTCTCCAGGGTGCAGTTATCTCTATTGCTTGTACACTTTTTTTCTCCCACATCGTTTCCTTCCCTTCTCCTCTCTATTAATGTGCTGGGAGACACAGAGCTCTGTGAACAGCCAGCCTCTTTTACAATGACCTTCTGTGTCTTGCCCTCCTTGTGCAAGGTGTCAGTGGTCGTCTTTTGGACAACTGTCAGGTCAGCAGTCTTCCCATGATTGTGTATCCTACAGAACTAGACTGAGAGAACATTTAAAGGCTTTGCAGGTGTTTAGAGTTAATAATCTGATTAGAGTGTGACACCAGGTGTCTTCAATATTGAACCTTTTCTGAATTTGGGATTTTCCTTAGTTGTCAGTTATAATCAAACTTCAAATAAATAAACATTTGAAATGTATCAGTCTGTGTGTAATGAATGAATATAATATACAAGTTTCACTTTTTGAATGGAATTAGTGAAATAAATCCACTTTTTGATGATATTCTGATTATATGGACAGTACCTGTAAGTAAAGATCATGTTTCATGAAGATATTCTGGAAATTTCCTACCATAAATATACCAAAACTTAATTTAGAACTAAAACTAAACTAAATTTTAATTAAAAAAAAAAATTGAATTATGACTTTAATTTAAATCATTAATTAAACACTAGACTTTACACTGACACTTTCTTTCATTGCTATCTTTTTTATGAGTTCATTTATATTATCATTTAATTAAACACAATTAAACACAATTTTATTGTGTTTGTAAGTTGTGTTTGTTCTCTTTCTACTCTGTCATTCTCGAGAGGAGTAAACAAAGTAAGGATTTCATTAATATAAATATTATAATATCTATTATAACAAAATGCAGTTATTAGACTGGACTGACTGGTTTTTCTGCGGTAGATGTATCATTAGGTGACAATGTTTCAAACTGTTCTGTGGTTGAAACTTTCAACCTTTCCTTGCAACATATGGGGTTTAGTCATGCTTCTAGAAATAGTTCAGCCAATAATTAAACGTTTCTGAAAACATCCTCACCCTCAGTCCATCCCAGATCAGGATGAGTGTGTGTCTTCATCAGGTTTGTAGAAATGTAGCACTGCATCAGTGTCTCATCAGTGGATGCTCTGCAGTGAATGGGTGCCGTCAGAATGAGAGTCTGATAAAAACATCACAATAATCCACAGCACTCCAGTCCATCAGTGAACATCTGGAGAAGACAAAACCTGAAACACATCCAGCATTAAGATGATTTTAACTCAAATAATCCATAATAACACGTCCTCCAGTGAAAAAGTGCATCTTCTGCTGTTGTCTCTCTCATAGATTAGTTTAGATCTGTTTAAACGCTGCTTGATCTGTGCAGATTTCTCTCCTGATTCAGACCAGAACACTTTTTCACTGGAGGAAGTGTTATTATGGATTATTGGAGTTAAAATCATCTTAATGCTGGATGTGTTTCAGGTTTTGTCTTCTCCAGATGTTCACTGATGGACTGGAGTGCTGTGGATTATTGGGATGTTTTTATCAGACTCTCATTCTGACGGCACCCATTCACTGCAGAGACACTGATGCAATGCTACATTTCTCCAAACACAATCGCATCCTGATCTCAGATGATCTGAGGGTGAGGACATTTTCAGAAACTTTTAATAATGGGTGAAATAGTTCATTATTGTAGCATCATGTGACGTTCACAAAACTAAGTGACCTACAAATAATGTTTCAATGCATCAGCGGTCAACAGCACAGACTAAAGCATCTCAGTTCATCTAAATTAAATCAACCTGCTGTACAACACATCTTTCTGCCCTCCATAACCCGAGACCTTCACCTTGACGAACTGCAGGTCGGCCAGAGCTCGGACGTTGAAGTCTGGTGTGTACTGTGTCTGTGTGCTGCTGATGGACTGAGGCTCCGGGTGATCGGTGTAGCTGACCGAGCGGTTCAGTCCAGCAATGAGAGGAGAGCGCAACTCTGAAACACAGCATCATGGGACGGCAGAGTGAGCCAATGAGCCAAACACAGCCATGAAGAGTCATCACAGGAATACATTTCAGAATATATTCAAAACGGTGCATCAGTCTGACACAGAATTCATGTTTTATTGCATTTGAGATCAAATAAATGCAACCTGTGTGACATCTAAAAAAACGTCACGACCCCAAACGTTTGAAATAAAAATAAATAAAACTGAATTTGAGAAAAAAATTATGTATTTCATACGGCCTTTAAAAAAATATTCCTGTTAAAATCTGTAACTTTCATTATTTAAATTAATTAGAAATGTTTTTTGATACATACAATTTTATTTAACCATTAAAACTGAAAAATGTAAACATGAAATGAAAAAAAAAAAAGGAAAAAATTTTTTTTTTTGGAAATAAATAAAACTGAATTTGAATTCTGCAACATGATGATTAAAGTTAACTGGCTAACTAAAATACAATAAAGCAGTCAGCATGCCGTGGCAGACGAGTTCACATATGAAAATAAAAAATTATATTTGTAGAAAAGAAAAAAACATTTTTGATTTCCCTGGATTATGAAAGAGATTTACGGAGGCTTCCTGTGCAGTTCTGTAGAATTGTTTGAAGTGAATAAGGGACACAGATCTTTATCAGACTGAATCATGTCTCTGTGCCTCATGGATGTTGTTCAGTTCCCGTTAACAGACAGAAACAGGACTCTATTAGTGACACAGCGTGTGCTCATCTGCTGACGGCCCAGCGTTTACCAAACCACTGAAAATATAAAGCTGGAGGTTTATTTCTGCTGGCAAATAAAAGCACAACACTTCATAGCTCCTCCATGTGTTCATGCTCACTAATCATTTATTCTGTACATGTTGCGTAAGATACAGACAGAGCTTGGTTTGTGTCAATATCACATTCCTCTTCTAATCTTCCAACCAAAACCATTAAAAGCAACCAGCTGAAAGTGTAACATCTGCAAGGCATCGAGAGACTCACAGATGTGTGTGTGTGTGAGAGAGTGTGTGTGCAGCGCTCCAGAGAGAAGCAGAGCACATAACACACTCCAGGAACATCACTCATACTGACAGCACCGGATATCACTCGGTTCAAAAATACAATATTTACAGTGGCCAAGATATGCTTTTGTGATTCATAGATGTAAAAAAAAAAAAAAAGTAAATATACAACAGTTAAAAAAACAGTTTTATTTTAATACAATTAATTAGATATGCCTTTGATTATTAAAATTAACCATTGAGATGGGAACCAGAAAATTAATGGAAAGCAGAATTTGTCGAAAAAAATAAAAAATAAAATAAAAAAAAAGTTAAACTGTGCAACTTTCATGATTTCAGTTAAGTAGACTATGCTTTCTGGTTAATAACGTTTAATTTAATGATTAAAACAGAGTCAAGAAAAATTCAAACAGAAACAGAATCCATAAAAATTTGAATTTGACAAAATAAATAAATCAAAAAACTGAATTTGAGGAAATAAATAATACTGATTTGATCGTGCCCCATGATTTCTGCTGTGATTTTTGTTTGGAACTATTTTTGTTGGTGAAATAGAACAAAGTCAATATTGTGTCTAAAATATATACTTAATAACTTTCTTGTTGAACTGAAATCAAGGTAAATTTTGCACAATTGTATTGTAACTTGTGCTAATATTCTGAAGAAACTGTTTTTATGGCACTTTTGCAAATGCATGAAGTCTTGAAGAGCATAAGAGACTTGTTTCAGGTCATTAAAGTCTCCTCAGCAGTGTTGATATGAAGGGTTTCTGTGATGTAAGTGTGTTTAGAGATGAGGTCAGAGGTCAGCTGAAGAGCTGATGGAGACTGATAGCGCCATCTACTGGCTCTTCCTCAGCACAGCAGCCCAGAAACACCAGCAGCTGTGCATTACATCTACTACAGCTTCATGTGAGGAAAAGACTGGAATTTAACTCATTTTCTGAAAATGCATGAAAACGTATTATATGCACCACTTGTATGGTGCTTTCTGAGTCTACTTCAACATTTATATCTGCATTTGGTATCTTATTAAACATTTAAAGTCATGCAGGTTTGAAACGACATGATGGTGAGTAAATGTTCAGTTTTTCTGTGAACTATTTCTTTAACATGTTTAATTGTTAAGGTTCTGGAGGACAGCAGATACAGAAGAAGTCCAGGTCTGTTAAAACGGTCTAAAACGTGTATATTAGTGACACCCTGAACAGAAATCTGATCTGCTTTCGTGTAAAAGGAGAAGAAGAGAAAAGCTGCCGCTACTTTTAAAGATTATTTTACAGTATACTGTCCTCATTTGTTAGTCGCTTTGGATAAAAGCTTCTGCTACATGATTAAATATAAATGTATCACAGAAATAAATTACATTTTAAAGTAAATTAAAATAGAAAACAGGTTTTTGAAATGATAATAAATCACAATATTACTGTTTTTACTCTGTATTTCTGAGCATTCGCATGCAGTCTTTGCAAGCAGAGGAGATATACACATATATAAAACTAAAAATATTTTGATCAGTAGATAGACGAGCACAGACAGAACGCAGTGAAAAATCAGCTGCGCATCACAGAAATAAATTACAGTTTCACAGATAATAAATAAGAGACCAATATTAGAAACCGCAATAATATTTTAAAAGAAAATTCTGCTGTGCATACGTGTTTAAAAACATGAGAATAAGTTGAATATATGAGATAGGAGATCTGTCATCACAAAACTGTCATCTTACTTCAAGACACTTGTAATACTGCATGAGGAGAATAAAATAGATGTATGCTGTTAATCTGGAGATTGGTGTCTGTCACCTACAGTCTCCGTCTCTGTGAGTCTCACCTGGTGTCGGAGCGCCGAGGGCCATGGCTCCATAGAAAGAGAAGGGCCCCGTCTCAAACTTCATGTTGTCGCTCCCAGCCTCCACCTCCACACGGCCCTGAGAGCAGAACCAGCACATGATCCACACCACCACAGAACTGAGCACACTCTTCAATACAGAGGCTTCAACTAATAACTACTGTATTATCAGGACTATAATTCAGACTTTTTTTCATAGTTTGGCTGGTCCTGCGACTTATCAAAATGAATTTGACATGAACCAAGAGTTCACATGACCGTGTCCGGCCGCCAGAGGGCGCTCTATGCTGCTCAGTGCTGCTGTAGTGTACTGTACACTGATAACACTGAGCGCCCTCTGGCGGCTGGACACGGTCATGTGAACTCTTGGTTCTAAATAAATGCGACTTATAGTCCAGTGCAACTTATATGTTTAAAAAAATTAAAACAGAAAAAAAAAAACACTGATTCCTGAAAAATTAAACGGGGGGAAAAAATAAACCAGATTTCATAGGGCCCTAAATAATCATCATATGGCATTTCCTGCTTCCACAAACACATCGAGCCGCTTTAAATAATAAACAACAAAAGCCACACAGACGGATGCGTGTCACATTTATCTGCTAGTGTGACCTTCATGATCTATTAATGACTCTGTCTCTCCTCATCACTGAGAGTGATCTCCATCAGTTCAGTCCATCACACACACACACACACACACACACCAGTTTAAGACGTGTACAATGTGTGTGTCTCATCAGACATTAAAGCCCTACAATGATCTTAAGACTGAAAGAACGAATATCTTACATCCATACTGTGAAAACAACCACCGTCTGATTTGTCAACATCCTAAGATACATTTACTTGAGGAAAAATGAAGATATTAAGACTTGTGCTCTTAAAAACTGAAACTAAAATCCAAACCGGCATTTGACAATTTCATTTCATCTAACTTAATGTGCTAAAATAAATACAAATTCAACTGAAATAAAAAGTATAATAAAATAAATACATCCAAATGAATGGATGAATGAATAAAGTAGTGCTGTCAAATGATTAATCGCATCCAGAATATGTTTTTGTTTACATAATATATTGTGTGTGTACGCTGTTTATTTATTATATTTATATAAAGACACAGCATGCATTCTGAAAATATTTATGTTAAAATATTGATATCATTTTATATATATATATATATGAGACGTGAATGAAGTGAAGGATGATTGGGAACTGAACGATTGCTCTACAGGAAACACAGAGAACACACAACAAGACCAGCTTCGTCCAGATGATAACTATATATATAATAACCAAGCTGATGTTTGCTGATGCTGTTTTTCTTAGTTAAATCTGGTTTATTGGCAAATTAAAGATGATCCTATGTTTAAATGAAGTAAACACAGACTTGAGGAGCAGAGGAGAGATCTCTGGAGCTGTGGTCTTCAGAAGGATGTGTTACCTGCAGGATGAGGATGAAGTAGTCCACGGCTTTACCGCGCAGGTACAGGAAGTGATGGGCTGATTTCTTGTCGTTCTCGCTGAATTTGATCTCCTGGATCACTTCAGGGTGTTTAAGAATACGCAGAAGCACTTTCTCAGAGATGTGAGATGGACTGAACACATTCACCTCTGCAGAGACACAAACGCTCAAATTAAACACAGTTTACATGCTTCAGTGGGTTAAAACACAAGAGATTGGTACACTACCAGTCTAACGTTCAGTCAGGAATACTCTTCTGATCACGAGCCTGCAGTTATCTGAGCCAAAATACAGCAGGAAAACTGTGAAATATTACTCTAGTTAAAGTGTAATGTATTTCTGTGATGCTCCGCTGTATTTCCAGCATCATTCCTCCAGTCTTCAGTGTCACATGATCTTCAGAAATCAGAATAATATGATGATTTACTGCTCGAGAAAATGCTTTTGTTTACATAATGTGTGTGTTCAATGCATATTTATGATGTATATATAAATACACACACACACACACACATATAAATATATATATATATATTTATATATATATATATATATATATATATATACATACATAAAATATTTACATGTACATATGTTTATATATTTATATTACTACATTTTAAATTATACATAAATATATAGAAATATATTTTTCTTAAATTTTTACATGTATGTGCTTGTATTTATATAAACGTAATAAATATACACCGTATACACACATATATTATTATATAAAAAAAACCTTCTTTGGATGTGATTAATCACATTTAATCGTTTGACAGCACTACTTAAAATTGTAGTGTCTTTAAAAACAATTACTTTTTTCAGATAAAATATTGTTTTTCTGGATTTTATATTCATCAAAGACACCTGAAAAAATTATACTCCGCTGTTACATAATAATAATAATAATAATAATACACAGCAACAGCAATATTAATCAATATTATTCTGATTTCTGAAGATCATGTGACACTGAAGACTGGAGGAATGATGCTGAGAATACAGCGGAGCATCACAGAAATACATTAATGTTTAATGAATATTAAAATAGAAAGCATTAGTTTTGAATAGCACAAATGTTTCACAATTGTAGTGTTTCTGCTGTACTTTGGATCAAATAAATGCAGGTTTGATGAGCAGAAGAGACTTCTTCTAGAACATGACTGTACTGTAAGAGCATGAGTGTAGTGCGGCTCTGATGCAGGAAGCTGAACTCTCAGTGATGATGATGATGATGATGATGATGATGATGATGATGATGATGTTCACAGCGACAGGAGGATGTCTGACCTGACGAGAGGAAGCGGTGAGCGGCCAGCAGCAGCTGAGGAGACACTTTACACTCGCTCTCGTGTTTGAACGCAGAGAAGTCTCGCTTGTTCTTACTGGGTACCACTTTCTTCCTGCTGCGGTTATCAGCTGCAGAGAAATCCCAAAAACACAAAGATGACACGAGCCATGTCTCAGAAAGCGTCAGGAGTGTTGATTCATCTGAAAGACTCACTGTAGAGGTCCGACTCGTCCAGGATCTCTGATTTGATGATCTCCTCGAACACGTCCTCCAGCGTGACCAATCCCAGCACCTCATAGAACGGGTCTCCCTCTCCATCACTGTTCACCTTCTGCACGATCGCCAGGTGGGACTTACCTGCGCAGGTAACACTTCAGGTGAGACTGGACACACAATCACCAACTACCACACTCTTTTAAAACAGCTGTTATTAATAATAATAATAATAATCATCATGATGACTATGCAGTCAAATAACGTTTCTTAAAGACCTTTAGAATTAAAGGAGAAAGTTTGTGTTGCGTGTCTTTCTGAAGGAACAGGACATCACTGAACTCTTTCTGAGTCGTGTTAGAGACACCAGTGATCTTTGTTCATACTGGGTTTCTCCTCTAAAGTCTCATTTGAAACAGAAACTGAGCTCAGAAACACTGCTGATCCTAATCTGATGGGGATGGGATCTTGTTTCACACAACAACACATCTTTAACCCGGGAAGGAGTGAAACATGTTTTTATTTTAAGGTTGGACTAACTTAAAATGATTGAAAAATGCAATTAGTTAAAAGTGTACACTCAGTGGCCAAGAGATGCTTATGGTTTATGATATTGATTCAGATTCTGAGTAATAAACAATCATTTGTGACTGTATATTTCATGTTGGAAAAGACATTTAGTTCTTTAATTGAATCTTAGTTCCCAAGTCATCTACAAGATCGATTAAGATTCTGATAGAGACACAAACACACGACTGTACGATTGAGATGTTACATAAATCAATAAAACGTGTTTATTCTGTGGCACCTAAAAATAATAAGAATTTAGCACTGAGTTTTTTTCTTATAGGAGCCAATGTCCTAGAAAGCCCTGTCTCTGGATCTTTCCATCCAAATATACTCAACTCTCTTAAATACTGATAATAATAACAACTGTTTTAAATATAGATGTTTCTTGAGCAGTAAATCATCATATTATTCTGATTTCTGAAGATCATGTGACACTGAAGACTGGAGGAAAGATGCTGAAAATACAGCGGAGCATCACAGAAATACATTACAGCTTAAAATATATTAATTATTGTAAATAGTAAAAATATTTCACAATATTACTGTTTTTGCTGCATTTGTGATCAAATCGTTGAACATTACTGGTAGTGTAAGTGTGTTTCTATTAACTAACAACACAAAGATTAATTAACGCTTTAAATTGTGAACATTATTTGAAGCTGTAAATAAAAACACATGACTGTGTGGAGCTCTTTCTTGACTTTCGAAGTGTCACTTGTATGTAATTACATAAATCCTTAGTTAAACAGTCAGCACCTCAAGAAACTAATGTGTCAAACTCATGATTTCTTCATACTTCACTCATCTAACACTGAACTGATGTTTACTGAGTCACTGGGTTATTAAATCACTGCTATGTGCTGCATCCGGTTATTACAAATCAATAGGGCAGGAGGTTTTACATAATTAATTAACATTTTCTTGCAATATTTTTTGCTCCCTCAGATTCCAGATTTTCATCACTGGAGAGATGATTCAATCCTCTTTCAGATCAGATCAGAGCACTCACCTTTCTTGAACTCCTCCAGCATGGAGTCCAGCTTGATGTCGTGAAACACGAAGTGCACCGGATGTTTGTAGAACCTGGTGATGGTCTTCAGCGTCGTGCAATCATCCGGGTCCACGAAGGCGAGGTCTTGGACGAGGAGGATATCCACGATGTTGCTCTGCTCGCCCTCGTAGACGGGGATCCGTGTGTAGCCGCTCTCTATGATCTCAGACATGGTGTTAAAGTCCAGCACCGCGTCGCTGCGGATCATGAAGCAGTCTTCCAGCGGAGTCATGATGTCCTCCACCGTCTTGCTCCTCAGCTCCAGCGCGCCTTGGATCATGTTCATCTCCTCCTTCACCAGGTCGTTATACGGCGCGGTCACCTTCAGCATCTCCACCAGCTTCTCTCGGTTGTACACGGTACCGATCTCCTGACCCAGAACGCAGTCCAGCAGTTTGCTGATGGGGAAAGAAAGCGGGAAAGTCAGAAGCATGAAGAACTTCGTGAGGAGAATGGTGTTCGCGCCAACCGCCAAACCGTGGCGGGAACAGAGCGCCTGAGGGACGATCTCGCCGAAGATCACGATGCCGATAGTAGACGCGACGACTGCGGCCAACCCGGAGCCGATGAGACCGTCGAGGAGGATCGTCAGCGTAGTGTTCACCAACACGTTCCCCAACAGAAGCGAGCACAATAAGTAGTTTCCTTTCCGCCGGATCGGTTCGATTTGACTCGCGTACTTCTTTTCTTTCTCTGTACCGGAGCTCTGGACGATCCGCAGCTCCATGGGATCCAACGCCATGAGACCCAGATTCAAGCCGCTGAACATCCCTGAGAGAGCTAGAAGGCAGATTATTATGATCACCTGGAGCCAGATGGGAAGAATGGACTTTTTCTCCTCCAGCACACGCAGCTTCCCGTCGTTTTCTCCGAGGAGGAGCCACGTCCCATCGGAGCTGTGCCTGACGCAGAGCGCGTAATCCCGCCGCGACTCACTCTTCCGAAGCGCTTTGATTCTGAGCCCCAGGACCCCGGAGGAGCCTCGGCTGTGGACGCTCATGTTAGTCCTGATGGAGATGTCTTTGGTGAAGTCAGCACAAGTGCTGTTGGACTCCTCGCTCTGCTCCACGAACCTGATCCGCTCCCAGGCGTCGATGCTGATGTTGAGTCCGTAGAAGCGGAGCTGGATGTCGCTCTCCTCGGTTACCTGGATGATCCCGTCGTCGGAGGTCGAGGCGGGTTTGTCGCTCCTCTCTAGCCGCATGCCGAGGATCAGGCTATCGCTGCCTGAGGACTGCGCTCGGCTCGCACAGAATCTAATCCAAAACATGAGTAATAAAGTTAGCGTGCTGCCTTTCCCACTCCATCCTGTCGCCATGTTTTTCGCTTCTGAATGAGAGTCGACGTCACCTACGCCCTTGTCGAGACCCCGCCCCGTCATTAACATAATAACGGTGGATGCCCAATCAGAGCGCGGATCGTCACCTAATGAGGAAGAACCAGCCGCCTTGGTTTTTGTTAGTTAGTTTGTTTTTTGTTTTTAGGGAACAAAATATAAACATATGACATATAGTTGAACCTCCATTCATAGAGAAATATTTACACACACACGCAGTAGACAGCAAAATTCTAAACATGCTTCAAACATCTAAATAGATTACAATTTTATATGATTCACCAAGGGGATGATTATTTTTAGAGTAATGTAAGGTTGACAAATACATTCATTTTTAAAGAGGATTGAGTGTTATTCCACTTGATGTTATGTATATGATATTTACCCATAGTAATAATAATAATAATATTTCACACCAATGACAAAAACCTCAAATCAGTTTTGATGAAGGAATACCATTTATTTAGCCTGCTGAAAAGATCCAAAGAGAACTGAAGTGTGATTGAAAAAACATACATGTTCAGTGGTTCTACTAATCTACTTCAAAACAGCATCTTTTCTGTACATTTTCTATTTGAGCACATTCCTATTACTTTGTTGATACACTTTTTGTCTCCAGTGTGAACTCAATTGAAGTAGGTTTGAATCTGTATAATTGTTTGAAAGAAAGAGCGATGGCTAAACACTGTTTAATTCTCTACAGCGGGGTGTGAGGAGTTCATCTGATCAGCTCTTTATTTGAAAACAGGGAACATTTCTCCATGAGTTATACTGAAAAAGTGACCAGCTTCATCAATCAAATCAACAACATATAAAACAGTTTTGTATTATTATTATCATATAGCACTCTTGTTTGAACACTCTTCCTATGTATTGTAATGGCTCTGCTTCTCCAGAAGATGGAACCATGTGATGTGAAGTTGTGAGTGAAGACCCTGTTCCAAATTTAAAAGCTGAATTGGGAATTTGTAAATCTCAAATGTGCTGTTTTGTATATTATTATTTGTATTATCTGTGACCAGTCGTGGCACTGTCATTCTGTTGCACTGTTGAGATTCTGTGACTGAAACAAATTCCTCGTTTGTGCAAACATGCAGACGATAAAGCTGAGACTGTTTAGAGCTGGAATGACAATAATGCTATGACTCTGATTATAATTGGATTAGTCTGAATCCAATTCAGTTTAAACACTTCAACTATTGACTCAATCCAGTGGCTTTCAGACCTTTATTGTTATGTTCTTTAACCAGCTGGGACTTTTTAGTATAACCAGTTTTAGTCTTCCCATGCAAAAGAAAAAACAGAGTTAACTTTTTTAGTGGATTGTTAAAGTATTTCACTTTAAATTGAACAGGAATGGATTCCATAATTTCGTCATTACATGATGACATCATGCAGTAAATGCTTCTAACCTCAGCGTTATTGAGTGAGTGGAAAATGAGAATAAAACCTTGAAAAGCTTATGAAAAACAGGTATTTTACAACCACTAATTAAATATGCAAGTTTCTGAGCATGTTTTCTGTGCAAGTGTGAATTCACCTTAAAAAATAATGTAGACAACATAAGTGAATAAGTGACAAAATAAAATGTCAAAAGCCTCTGTCTTATGACGAGCTCGATCCAGAAAAGGGCGCTGTCTAATGGTTTTACCTGTTTTTATACAGTCTATGGGTTTTACACATGACTGTTGCATTAGCTGATGATTCCTGGATAAGGAGGTGTTTGTTTGGGATAATTTGTGTTTATTTAATAAAAAAATGCATGCTGGCAGCTACTGTTATTACACCTTGTGTCTAATCAGTCCATCAGTGTTCATGCATTTACAGCTGAATGCAACATAAAGACCATAAAAAATGATGAATGCAAAAGGAAAATTAATTGTGCATGAGAAAAAGTATGAAAATGTATGACTACAACAGATTCTTTGCTATGCAACGATCAATTAATTCAACAATTCAGATTATAAAATTTTGCTGCAAGAATTTACTTAGACACATTTGTGCCTTTTCAGTTTATAGTGACAAAATTACAGCTGTTTAACCCCTAAACAACAGTTAGTCAGTTATTTGCTAATAAATCTAAATAGTGTTATTTTTGTATTAAAGCTGTTTTTATTTAAAGCGGAAATTATTTTAAAGACACGTGTTCAGCTGCAATATTTCCTCCATTCAACTGAATCAATAACTATGCAACTGGTTCAGTGTGAGTTTCAGTCAGCAGCCGCCCGTGTTGACCCGGGGTAATAATTCTATAATTAGATTAAATCAAAGGGATATGTGACCTATTAAAGTCTAATCAGAGATGAATGAATAAAAATCAGGGAGGACGTGTTCATTGTGACAATTCTGTTATTAACGTGTGACTCTACAGGCTAATCACTTCAGCATTCATTATTCCCTTGAGTCAAGCGGCTCATTACTCTGCCACGAGTTACATCTAAACACGTCAGAACATGTCATGTGTTCAAGAACTTGGCAGTGGATTTATTGACTAATTTAGTATTTATTGTAATTTTTTCTGATATAATAGACACATTGCAGAACATATGAAAGAATATGGTTTTCACAGGCTTTATATGCACAGAAGTCTCAACAATCATGAGTCACCTTCATGACATGGTTGTTTAAATGCCTGGTGACACAGAATAGCATGAATAGCAGAGGGGCCCAGGACCGAGCCCTGGGGGACACCTGTGTCCGATACGAGACAATATGAGCTTTGATGATGGAATCTAATACCTGTTAACCAATTAGCTGACAATTTAAAAAACAAAGGATATGTGTCTTGAAAAGGAGTGGTTTCATTCAACTAGAAAACAGAGCAAAACCAATAGTTTGGGGGTTAAACAGATCAACATACTTTAGCTTAATATAAATGGAACTCAGCAATGACCAATTTTTTTGTACACAGTATGTTTAATGTTTTTTGTGTTAATAACTGAGAAATAACTTTATGCTGTCCATTGTCTCTAATGCATGTAGTCAAAAACCAACTTTGTTAAAAATAAAAGTTCTTTATTGACTTCAATGGTTCCGTGAAGAAAATTCCATTGCAAAAAAATGTTCTTTAGATTATTAAAATGTTCTCCACAATAAGAAAACATGGTTCATTTAAGAGCTGTTCTCTGAAAGTTTGATTGGGAACCCAGATGGATCTTTTAAAGCATTGCTTTGAAAACCCCAGTTTTAGAAACTTTATTTTTTAAGATTGCATTTCAGAAAGCTCTACAATGAATAGTCCTGTATTAATTCACCTGTCTGATGTTATGCCACATCACGGGCCGTTAATGACGCACACCCCTGTTACTGGACAATGTGGTGACCAGTTCACTGACCCTAATCAGGTCACATCATTATCATTTAGATAGCTAAGACTCCTTGATTGTAGCTAACAGGTAATAACGTGATATAATCACGCAGCAAAGAGGTATAAAAAGAGTCTCCTCACAGTGTACAAATGAACATCGCTGCTTAAAAGCTGAATCGCTTCACTAGCTTTCAATTTCAGCCTCGGTAAAGTAAGTACAGCACTTTTATTAAGAATACTGTAATATTCAGAGACATTCAGTTGTGTTATCTGTATGTCTTTGGTACAGATATGTCTGGAGGTCTGCTCTCAGTGGTCAGTCTGCTGTGTCTGCTGTCCGTGTGCTCGGCATGTTACATCTCTAACTGCCCCATCGGAGGAAAACGATCCGTACAGGACTGGCCATCTCGACAGGTGCGTTTATACACTTCCTGACCCTGAACTGAACAACTGAGCTTTAATTTCCTTGTTCTCTGCAGTGCATGTCATGTGGTCCTGGCGATCGTGGCCGGTGTTTTGGTCCCAGTATCTGCTGTGGTGAAGGTCTCGGATGCTTGGTTGGCTCTCCAGAGACTCTCCGATGTCTGGAAGAGGATTATCTTCCTTCTCCATGTGAAGCACCCGGAAAAGCTTGTGGTTATGAGGGACGCTGCGCTGCTCCCGGGGTCTGCTGTGACTCAGGTCAGCTTTACCCATGTCATATCTTCAAAAAAAGTCATTGTTGTTGACTAGTGCAATTTAAACTTGATTACAATATGTAAGTCATAAGGGTCAGTTTTTTATTATTATTGAGATTTATAAGCTAAGAGATAAATCATCTTTCCATTGATGTCTGGTTTGTTAGGAGGACAATATTTGGCTGAGATACAACTATTTGAAAATCTGGAATCTTATAAATATATTAAAAAAAAATCTTAAAAATTGTCCAAATGAAGTTATTAGAAATGCATAGTACTAATCAAAAATGAAGTTTTGACACATTTACAGTAGAAAATTTACTAAATATCTTCATGGAACATGATCTTTTACTTAATATCCTAATAATTTTTGACATAAAAGAAAAATCTTAAGACCCCCCACTTAAGTCGTTTTGGATAAAAGTGTCTGCAAAAAGACTAAATGTATATGTAGCATTAATGTAGTAATACATATTATATCCAGGGTCACATATTATACTTGTTTACTTTTCTGAGGAAAAAAAACAGGACGTTTTACCACTTACATTTTATTAGAATTTATTAGAATGTTTTCTTTAAAAGATTGTTTTCTTCCATCTAACATACATCAAATACGGTAATGAAAGATCAAACATGCATGCCTGATGTGTGAGAACTGATGCTTGTTTCTGTGTGTCAAGCATGCACATCTTGGATATTTCTATGATAATCAAATATGAAGCATATTTTTTGCAGTTTAATTGACGCTGCATTGAGAAGATGATTCAAAATTATTAAACAAGACTCTTTTCTTGTTTAAAAAAAATACTATTATTATTTTTATTTATTTGCAGTTACATCTACATTTTTAATGCTTAAACACAATTAAAAAATTAACTTTTTCATTTTCACTCTGTATCTGCTTTCACTTAAGAATAATTTTGGAGCTGAAATTTAGATGTAAATTTAGATTTTAATCATGGCTATAATGCAAATAAATGACAAAATGATTGCGATGGGACACTGAAAGCGATTAGAGGTGATTTCACAAATTAATTATCCAGTGTTTTACCTAGATTACAACACAGATCACTATGTGTATCCGCCTGACTGTAATGGCTGGTCTGTTGATCACTCAGAGGGCTGCAGTATGGATCAGTCGTGTGTGGATGGAGACGCTGATGGTCCAGTCGCCAGCAGCCAAGATCTTCTGCTAAAGCTGCTACACCTGTCAAACCACGCCCACCCCTACAGACTCCACCAATGAAACGCTCACAGAAGAGTGACATCATCTCAGGAGGAGCCGCCCACCAACCACACCGACTCACCACCTACTTTTTGTAAACCCAGTTTGTAAAGGCGCTAGATATTTGTAGAAGTGGATGTTAGTAGTGCTGTATTGATGATAGCTGCAGCTATTAAACTCTGAGAGAAATCCTCTGTTTAAGTGCATTTCATCACATTTTCTGCATTTTGTCTAATTTGCTTTATATCTCTGTCCATCCGAGCTTCTCACTACTATAAGGTCCAGGCTGAAGGTTTTCTGTGTGTTCGGTATTTTCAGCATGTAAAGTTGTTCAATTTAGGTTAAACTCAAATCTACTAGAGCCAATAACTACAGAGTAAAATGGAATAGAATCAAATGGAACAATTTATTAACAGTCAGGTAAATGTGTATTATGCCAATTACATAAAGATATCAAATCAATACAAGACATCATATTCTCAAAGATGAATCTAAGAGTGAAAGATGCATACCTGACTTCTAGTATGAAGTGCTATGGGCTCATTCTGGGCCCTGATCTCCTGAAACATGTGCTTAAGAACCTCAGACCAAGACCAGCATCCCCCAATGATGGAAACAGAAACTAACAATAGGAATTTACATTAGGTCAGATCCCAGACCGCAGGGTAGTTTACACCTCAAAGGGAACAGAAGGTAATTTACATTGAAGACCCCTGAAAAGGGCACTCCCACTGTCATAAGCAAAATACATCTCGACTCTTAGGTACTACATTATCTTTTAGTCTATACTTTTGTAAGATTGGGACCATTGTACCAGTTGCACTGAGACATTTCAGATGATACCGGACATGAGTGTTAGTTCACTTGCACGGATATTTTCATGTAATCATTTTGAGCTGATTGAGTAGAAGGAGGCACGGGTGAAAGGGTTAAAATGAAACAAATGGCCAGAAGGGGAGGAGCTGCACTCTGTGGGGGGTCTCCTGTGTATGTTTGAACTGTCTGTTTCTCAGGAGATCAAAGTGTCTGAGTTTCTTTTATCCTTACACTACACTACTGTCCCATATTAACAGGAGTTAACTTTCCCTTAAAATTTCGTGCATAGATCACCCAAGGGTGTGAATGCAAAACTGAAAACACTTGGGAGCTTCTGGTCAAAAACAGAACATTGCTAAAATTTTTTATATTTTACCTTCTCAAACTCACTCACACACACACACACTCACACACACACACACACACACGCGCACACTCACACACACACACACTCACACACACACACACTCACACACACACACACACACACACACACACACACACACTCACACACACACACACTCACTATATTTTAAATGTAAACCCCATTATAACATCTTCAGACAAGAACTGAAGTTGGATTTAAACACAATGTTAATGTCTGTGAACAAGTAAGCTATAAAAACATCTAGAGCTTGTACCATGTTTAATATTCTTCCTTAATACAGGTCTACTTGTATCTTTATTTGTGCCCCCCCCCCCACTCCTTTCTGTCTAATTGTTAATTATTTTCATATTGTATTACTTCTTAAACCATAATCTGAGAAGGACAGAAGCGTGACGAGGAACATTATCTAAAAATCAGCTGACGCAAACGCCTTATTTCATCTTAACCTTTGGACATTTATTCCAAACTAAGCTTTTCTCAGCGGTTTATTCATAATCTGTCTTTGTATAATCTTATTGTGCATTGATAGGTTTAAGTCTGATGAAACAAGTCTCTTTGAGCTCAGATGCAGTGAAAACAGCTCGTCCAAGCCTCACAGCGCATTTCTCTCGAGCGGATCTGAAGAAACTGACGGTGAGACTCTAGATCTCTAGATGGTGTCAGATGAATCCGTGTGAGATTGAATGATGATGCTGATGTGTTTCTGCAGCTGCTGATGGATTTCTCCGGGAAATACCAGCTGGAGTCTCACGAGAACTTCGAGGCCTTCATGAAGGCCGTTGGTGAGAGGATACACACATTGACTTTCTCTTGTTTTCTCCTTTGATGCTCATTTAATTTTTCATTTTTGTCCCTTCGGAGATGTTGGACTCATTTATTATTAGCTGGTGTTACCCTGATTGATTTGACCCTTAATGACACATTGCTCAACCTTGCATTGTTTTAATTTTGAAATAAATGAAGTAAAACGATCAAAAGTGTTTGTGCAGGGCTGCCGGAGGATGAGATCGAGAAAGGCAAAGACATCAAGAGCATCTCAGAGATCCATCAGGACGGAGCGGACTTTAAAGTGAAGGTGACGGCGGGAACCAAAGTGGTCCTGTACTCGTTTACTGTGGGAGAAGAGTGTGAGCTGGAGACCTTCACTGGAGAGAAAGCTAAAGTAAGATCAATCTTCACGCTCTGAGCCCAAAGTGTCAGAAGATAACAAATGATGTGCTGGTCAACTCAAGGATCCTTCTGTAGCATTAAACATGTTTTACTGCAACTTTTAATCACTTTACAGTAATGAATCCATGATGAATTAATTCTAGCATTCATTAAAAAGCAACCCATGCGTGTGAGAGAGAGACAGAGTGTGTGTGTGTGTGTGTATAATGACATGGGTATGACACAGGTATTACAAGGAGAGGGTGACTTATGAGGACATAACCCATGTCTCCATTTTTCAAAACGCTTATAAATCATACAGAATGAGTTTTTTTGAGAAAGTAAAAATGCACAAAGTTTCCTGTGAGGGTTAGGGTTAGGTGTAGGGTTGGTGAAGGGACAGAATAGAATAAAAACCATTACACCTATGGGATGAACACACTTTACACTAAAACAAACGTGTGTGTGTGTGTGTGTGTGTGTGTGTGTGTGTGTGTCAGAGTGTGGTTCACATGGACGGGAATAAGCTGACGGTGTGTGTGAAGGGGATCGAGTCTCTGACGGAGCTGAATGGAGACATCATCACTAACGTAAGACTGAACATCATCATCATCATCATCATCACCTTCATCACTGCACAGCACCTGACGCTCAATCTGTTTCAGATCCTCACCTTCGACGGCATCGTCTACAAGCGGCTCAGCAGACGCATCTCCTGATCAGACGCAGCGCAGGTGACCACACACACACACACACACACACACACAGTCTTTATCACACTCTCTCCTCATCAGGTGGCTTTGATCTGTCCTCCAGTCATCATCAGGGGTTAGTGGCTGAGCACCGTCTCCCTCATGCTGTGATAGACCGACTCGTTCTGCTTGAACAAGCGCAGCTCCTTCTCCGTCTGCGTCCGCATCGCCTGAACACACACACACACACACATCAGGATCAGATACAACACTCCCTCTCTCACCTGCTTCACAAGACTGATCTCTTCTGTCAGACAAATGGAAAGAAAACTCTTTATTTGCTTGCACTTTATCTACTTGTGTTTGTAGATTTCAATCCCTGTTCATATCTTTCAACAGTTTTTCTCTTACAAAAGCCAACAGTTTTATTCCACTGTAGATTCTGAAGGTTTGTGCATATTTCATTCACACTGGCTTATTCAACATTTTACTCCTAAAACATGATCAAAATTGATCAAAAGTTTGTTCTACAATTTCTAAAAGGTTTCTGTAAGTTTAACCGTCTTCACCTGTAATGCTTTATCTTCAAGTTTTCACTGGAATATTTAATTCATCATCATTACAACTGGGTTCAAACTCTACCTACACTTTTATTAAAATAGAATAAAAATTAATGCTTTTCATGGTCTAGATTTACAGATTGCATTTTGCTGGTGTTTATATATATATATATGATATAAATGTGAAATACAATGCATATTTTAAAAAGACATCACAAGCGCAGAGGTTTGTTGTGCTAATCTATAGTTAGCAAGTTAACTAAATGAACATTGACTCACAGTATGTTTTAGTTTTATCTTATGTAAGAATTCATCTTTCATATTAAAGCTAATTTAGCTTTTGTTTATGCTGGAAGTTGTTGTAAAAAGGCAAAAAATATCAATGTTATAATAGTAATAATAATAAATATATTGACGAAAAATTAAGTCACATTTTGGCTTGTGTATTTTGTGTCCTTTGGGTCTAACTTTGGTCAAATATTGACTGACCAAAAACCTAGCATTTTTAGAGTGATATTTAACCAACATTTATATATATATAATTTGAGAAAATAACAAAAACGAATCATTGTAAACTGTGATTATTTTGAGAAGATTCAGCCTTGTTACATTGCTGTGATCTTTCTGACATCATATAATGATGATCTGTATTGAGTCTTTAATAATCAGCACGCTGTGATGTTCAGTGTGGTTCTGACTGAGGATGATGATGATGATGATGAAGGTGCAGCGGTGGTGTGTCACCTCCAGGTCTCTGGTGATGGGGTGCTGAGCTCCGTGTGTGATGATGAGGATGGCGTAAGCGCGACAGACCAGCGAGTGTGCGGTCTCGATCAGGCCGGCGTGCCAGTGTGTGACGGCCGCTCTCATGATGGCCATGCCCAGCTGAGCGGTATTGGGCGGATACAGCTTCCTGAGAGAGAACACGTCAGACACTGGTTTCACAAGCTCTGGAACTAAGAGGCTTTACAGTCAGGGCCAGATTTACCTCTTATTGTGACATACACAATTATTGCCAAAAGTATTGGCGCCCCCTTGTAATGAACAGGTTTGACTGCTTTAGTAATATGCATTGCTAAGAACTTCATTTGGACAATTTTAAAGATGATTGTCTCAATATTTAAAATGTAAAACCTTCAGATTCCAGATTGTCAAATAGTTGAATCATGGCCAAATATTGTGCTATCATAACAAACCATGTATCAATGGAATGATTATGTATTCAGCTTTCAGATGCATTTAATGACCATTATTCCTGAACTTGTGTCACCTTTTAGCCTATTTTCTTAGAATTTTAGCATATTGTTTCCATTTTTTTTATTTTTTTTTATTTTCAGATTTTGCATTTAATCATCTGTAATCATTATCACTTAAATGATGATTCAATGATGATCTTAATAAAATATAATTTTAGGGAAAGTCTTAGTCTCCTGGATGAGCGAGTATGAGGATGTTAGTGTATGAAGCCGCAGATGTGCACTGACTCACGTGTATCCGTCCAGCACACGCTGAGCATAACCTGCAGCTTCACCGAACTGATGCATGAAGCACAGGACCTCGCTGATGATGCTGAGGACACGCAACAGGTGCAGGTTTGTGTCTCCGAACACGGGATCCTGCTTCTCCAGACACTCGTGGCAGAGCTTCAGCACCTACAGCAGCATCCAGCCGTTAACACACATCTCTGCTGAGTGCTGTTCACACATTTATTAAAGCACTTGTTTATTCTGTTATCTGTGTCTTGTCACTTGTCATCCTGTGTGCACTGCAAGCTTCTGTCTCTAAGGCTGATGGTACAACTTTTAGAGCAATGTTTAATAATTATTACATTTTAATCCATATCATAAATATAATTTGAAAACATTTATGAAAAAAGCTTAATTTGGCTTCACATGATTTTTTTCTTATTTCTTTTTTTGTCTTAAAATATAATGCTTTTCACGTCATTTTGTCTTTGGCGAATACACAGAGTAAAGTTCATCGCTGTTGTATGGAAAAGTGGTTTAGAACCTTATTTTATTTCTAGTAGCCAATAAAACAGAAGCGATTCATTACTCTTACATCTCTGTGAAATCAGGACTCACCTCATGGAAGTTTCCTTCAGTCCGAGCCTCTTCGATCTTCACCAGAGCTTGGAGACTGAAATCAGTCACTGCCTTCACCACCTCAGCAGACGACTGCAGACAGACAGACCTCACAGTAAACACAGACTCGATAAACACACAAATATATACAGACACCTCAGAGTGAACACAATCTGTATTTATCCAACTTTGATTAATCAGAGCGATCTGAGATCACAGACTCTATTATCATTCCCTGCCACACAGAAATGCTCTCTAATCTCCCTGAGCAGACTGTGTGTGTGTGTGCGTGTGTGTGTGTGTCTGTGTCTGTGTGTGTGTGCGTGTGTGTGTGTGTGTGTGTGTGTGTGTGACTGTGTGTGTCTGTTTCTGTGTGTGTGTGTGTGTGTGTGTGTGTGACTCTGTGTGTGTGTGTGTACTGCTGCACAGATCTGAACCTGGTGTCCGTGTGTGTCTCTGACGGCCGTCATCAGATCGTCTCTGATGCCGCTGATGCAGTGCTCACACTTGCAGTCGAAGTAGTACTTCTTCTTGAGCAGCTGCTGCCGGTCTTTGGAGACGTTTAGGAAATCCACGTAGCTGATGGTCAGCTCTTCTCCTTCAGAGATCTTCCCCAGAGCCCTCAGCTCGATCCTGCCTCGTTCCCAGAGTCACAGAGAGAAAATACATCAGCAATGCACTGCTTGTGTTAGTAAAATCCTAAACAGCTATCTGTGCCTCTCACACTGAACTCATGGTAAATGTGTCAGGAGCCAGTCTGCTCTGAACATGTGACAGACAGGAGACTAGATTTGATAAGAATGACTGAAACTGCTTTCTGTAATATTCTCTAATCATAAGGAAATCTTATTTTCTCTGTGTTTTTCAGCTGCTAACACTTTTCAATACAAATCAGTTCATAAATGTTGATTATTGCATTAAACTGCAAAGAACTTTTAAATTATTTATGTTAATTTTGACCAATTTATATGTTTTTTACATTTCAAGTTGCATGAAAAAGCATTAGTTAATACATTATGACCAAACTCGTTGTAACAAATAGTGAATTTATATATTTTATAGAAGAAGATGAAGAAGCAGTTTTATTTATATAGCTTACATTTCAAATACATTTAGAGAAGACAAGAAAAAGTTACCCAAATATTTGCCCTCATGTCTTTCCGAAACTTGTACTACATTATTGACAAGTGAACCAGGGTTATTATCATTAACTAACAACAACCATAATAAAATAAAACAAAAATATACAATTGCTGCTTCAAAACAAAATAAATGATTAAATGAATATTATATATATATATATATATATATATATATATATATATATATATATATATATATATATATATATATATATATATATATATATATATATATATATACTGTATATATTATGTACTTATTTATTTATTCTTATATTTATGTATATGCTTGTTTATATACATCTTTTTTTAGTAGAAACTATATGGATTTTTACTATTGTAGTAAAAAGTACTACAATTTGAATTCAAATTAAAGTGATTTAAAATATATAAATAACACAAAATCTCAGCTCTTTGAATCCTGCTCAGTAAGTGAGGACCGTCAAGCTCCCAAAACAACAACAACAACAAAAAGTCTTTTTTGAAGAATTAAAGTTTGAGTCCCCATTCACTATAATCTTATGGAAAAGAGATAGGAAGTGATCCAGCTTTGAAAGGATGTGTGTAAATAAGGACAGAATTATCATTTTTAGGAGCACTGTTAAGGTCATGGATGTGATGCTGTCAGTGAATCAGGGGTCAAAGGTCAGATGTTATTGTCACACTGACCCACCTTCTCTTTGAGTGCAGTGAAGTGTCCAGAGCCGTCTGACTGTGAGAGAGACACACAGAGCACAGTTTAGCACTAACTCAGTCTCTGCGTGACTCCGCAGCTGAGAGATCCACTCACTTGCCAGGATTGAGGATGACGGTGCAGTTGGGCCAGCAGTCGTGATTGACCAGACACAGGTTCGGAAAGAGACCCACGCCCACGGCCTGCAGACCCCTCTGATCGCTCAGTGTGAAGCCATTGCAGTTCACCTGAGGACCAGAGAAACATCTTCTTCATCAGAGCTCAGCAGATTCAGCAGAGACAGGAGTGTGTGACCGGGACAAACACACAGCTCTGGATTATGGGATTTTATCGATAATGACAATTAGACAAGTAACTATTTTACCACGTGTGTTATTGTGCTGATATCTTAAAGACTACTGTGTAAAAAAATTAAATTTTGTCATATTCTGTGAGGTTTCTGAGCATTTTTTTCCCTTTATAAAACTTTTTTTTTCTTTCTAAAAGTATGCATCATCTTTTGTGTAAAATTCTTACATTTGATCAGTCAAATAGAATAATAAGATGTTTGGGCTGTTATCAAGCAAATTAAAACAGTATCAACAAAATTCATCTTTGCAGTGCAGAGGAAACACAGAAGCTGCATCTGAAGAGGCATTTAGATGCGTTTACACACAAGACATGAATACATTTAACCTGAAATTACAAAAAATTCAAATAAAACCGCCAGTAGGTGGCAGCAAGTCACTGTTAACAGTTGATTAATCCAGGAACAAAACACCGCCATGTTGCTGTGTTCAGGATTATTTTTGTTGGCATAATAGAGGAAAAACAGGCAAAATGGTGTCTAAAACGTAAGTCTTAATGTTAACTCATAAATGTATAAATGCGTTCAGACGAATCAGTGCGTACCATGCCAAAGAGATGCGCCACATAGTCCTCTCCGACGGGTTTGCTGTTTTTAGGCCAGTAATTGTAGAAGTGTTGCACATCTACTTTGAGGTCTTTCAGGTCTTCGGAGGACAGTTTGGACAGGTGATCGTCCAGGAGGTCCAGGGTGGTGAGCTGAGCGTCAGAGACCAGGCCGGTGTCCTTCTGAATACGCCACAGGATACGAGCGACCAGACTGTAATATCAGGACAGTGAACATCTGAGTCTGAACACTTCAGGATTAGTTTCCTTTGGATAAGATAAGTACCAATACTATTTAGCACTACAAACTCTCTAATATAGGGGTGTGCTGAACCTTAGGCTGATTTTAGCTTTATGCTGGAGTTGGTTCACTTTCCAGCAATAAAACTAAGTAATTAAATAGTTAAACCAAATAACAGGATAATAAAGTGTCACATTCTGATAATATGACAGCTGAACATATCACCAAACTCTACTCTAATACCTGCACTAAAGCGCTACATTGTTTCAGCATCATCACAGTACAGTACTTAACAACATGTTACATTTAAACATTTTAAAGGGCATTCTGAGGTCATGTGACTCACCGCACGTTCTCATTGGGAGCTTGTCCTATCTTTTTAATGGCAGAACATTCCTGCTCGTGCTCGTCCCAGGCGGCGCGCTGACACGTGCGGTCACAGTAGTGGGCAAACTTGCACTGAGCGCATCGGTGAGGGTTGACCTTCCGGCGGAAACAGCTGTGACACACCTGCAGAGAGAGACTGACAGACAACACACACGCTGTGCGCTCTTTACACACCAGTGCTGTTCATTATGACCACCGTGAGAATGTAAGCAGGTGTGGATGGGATGAACTCTCTCTTGAGTGTACTCTGCTGTTCAAAGGTTTGGGATTCGTAAGATTTTTCTTATGTTTTATTTTTTTTTTAATAGAGAAGATTCTTTTGCTTATCAAGCCTGTATCTACTTGATCAAAAATAGCTAACAAAAATTGTCAATTATTTCAATTTAAAACCGCTGTGTTCTGTGTGAATCTGTGTTAAAGTGTAATTTATTTCTGTGATGCTCCGCTGTATTTTCAGCATCATTCCTCCAGTCTTCAGTGTCACATGATCTTCAGAAATTATTCTTATATGGTGATTTATTATCAGTTTTGAAAAAGTTGTGCTGGTTAATATTTTTGGGACCTGTGATAATTTTTCAGGATTCTGTGATAAATTAAATAAATAATATAGATTTATATTGTCTTTTTACGCATTGCATTGCGTATCGCAATATAAAACCATGTCTGCATTTGTGTTCAGAGAAACAACAAATAAAAATCCATTGATTTGAAATCCCTTTCGACTACTGTTTACTTTTGAGAATAGTGAATATGAGAATATGTGATGACTGCATCCAGAAACAACCACAAATGGACAAGACCAGACAAATGAACTATAGAAATGCAAGGGTTTAAATTCCAACAGGAGTCCAGTGACAAACAATACACAGGTGCACACAATTAGAGGCTAACAAAGAAAAACACTAACCCTATCCCAGCAAACTAAAACATTCTTTAAATGAAACAAAAACTTAACATTTAACTCAAATCTTTTCCCAAAGAATAAAAGACTGTCGGGACGCTTGACTTGTGTTTTTGATGAGTAACACTGTTAATGAGAAGCTGTTTGAAGAAAAATCTTTACTTTTACATTTATTCATTTGGCAGACAAAGCAACTTAGATTCGTGGCATACAACAAGCAATTTACCACAAGATGGCAATAAATACGAGAAGTGCCTGTTATAGAAGATTTCAATCATTGTTTAAAAGTAGTAAAAGATTCTTGAACACATCAGCTGTAATTAACTGAGGCGATTCTGCAGGGCATTGCACCAGTTAAGACTCTTGGTGTTATTTTTCATGATAAAGGTGAGGAGCGGTCATCTCAGTCTTCTGGTGTCAGCTTGCATGCTTTGAAATATTGCTTCATGTGATTTACATAATTGTCTATTTTTAGATGACATTTCTGAAGCACTGATGTCATTGAATCTCTTTATAAAGCAGAAGTGACATCCAGGTTAACCCTTTGCTGTCGTCTGTACTGGCTCATGGAAGCGTGTTTGTGTCTACAGAAAGTATTCCGTGCTGTTTTCTGCTGTGACTCTGCACTGTGATCTTGTCACATGAGAGTGGAATCTCTCACAGCGTTTAACATCCACAGGTGCACAAAAACTAGATGCTAGTTATGAACCTAAACATAACACAATCTGAAATTATCCTGGGTAAAAACAAAACAAAATGTGCATCTAACAGGCATTTCGAAAGCAATGCTAAGAAATGAAAACATGATGAACATGCTGAACATTCAGCTGCGCATCACAGAAATAAATCACATTTTTAAAATATATTCAAATAGAAAACAGCTGTTGTAAATCGTACAAATATTTCAAAAATGTGTTGTTGTTTTTTTTTAGGTACGTTGGATCAAATAAATGCAGGCTTGGTGAGCAGAAGACACTTCTTTAAAAACATTAAACATATTACAACTACTTTTGACTAGTGTATATTTGGAAAAGGGCAAGGTATCCCATAGGATCTCTCTCTAATTAAGTGACATTTGAGATTATACTCTTTTATTCCACAAGTTCAGCAGGTGCAGGAGCGTCTCACCTGTCGAACACCACCGCAGCGAAGCTGGCCTCAGCAAACACTACTTCTCCAGCCGAGATCTCTTTAGTGACTCGGAGGCCACGGCCTTTCTCCCCGGCTGAAAACACTTCCACAGGATCCATCTATTCCTCAGTGATGCTGACACTGACACTGTCTGCTTGAGCTGAAGCAGAAACTACACAGCACGGCTAAGAATAGAGCAGCGGTCAAACAGCACACGGTCAGGAGAATATATTCTTGACCGTCAGCTGTGTGTGTTCATCATGAGGAACATGAGCTGATGTGACACTGTAAACAGTGCTGGACTTCACACACTGATGCATCTTCAGTTACCTTCATCCAAAATGAAACTAAATGTTTTCCAATTTGTGAAACTCAAGTACTACAAGAGTCCTACATAAAACTCCTTTTCAGACCAACAGAATTGCACCAGATGTGTCCCAACAATACATGGGTCAAAATTATACATTTCTCTTTTAGGACAAAAATGATGAAAAAAATAAATAAATAAAAACACTTGGATATAAAGATCCAGTAACTGAAGACATTCCCAAGAATGGTTTCGATCAGAAATAAGGTCATCATGAAAGCAGATCTCTAGTGCTGAATGCTTCTTATTTGTCAGAGTTTAAATCAGGTGTGTGAAATTCAGAGCTTCCAAACTTTTTTGGAAAAAAGTGCCATCTCTCCAAACAGCTGTGTATGTTTCATCCAACTGTTTACAGACGAAAAACACTGGACACATGACGGAGAGAAACTCTGCAGGAACACACAGCGCTAAAGGTCACATATCTGCATTATAACACCACAGATGAGCACTCAGTCTGTTAAACAGAACGATTCATGACACTACACTGGGAGAAATTACTGTGAATTTAACAGTAAAATACTGTACATACCTGTTAAATGGTTAACGGTTAATCCCCGTTCTATATATGGTGAAAAACTGTATTGGACATTACCTGTAGTTTTACTGTAGTATACTGTTTTTGGATGTGAAAATGAAGCATAATTTACAATTAATAATTTTATTAAATTGACAATCCCAGAATTCCATGCGTTACATTTCAAATGTAATGTTTTTGTTGTTGTTGTTTATTAGTTTTTTCTTATTAGTTTTGAACATTAGGGTTGTATGTTAAATATAATGTTGTTAAATTAATGTCTGTGGCATTATTTCAGTTTCATATCTGTCACCGTGCTGGTGTTTAGTGTTTTCTCAATTTCTCAATATTTTTCTTTTTCTTTTTCTTTTTTTGAAAATGTTAACAATTAAAAATATATATACATTTATTTAAGTCTCTTCAGTATACTGAGTACTATGTGTTTATTATGGAAATGTGTATATTGTATTTTGTGTACAATTGTCTGTTGTATATTGTGAAAAATTTATATTGTATGTATATTAAATGTGCATATTGTTATTTATGTATACTATAATTTTATTTTTTTAA
Organism: Carassius gibelio; assembly: GCF_023724105.1. Taxonomy (NCBI): domain Eukaryota; kingdom Metazoa; phylum Chordata; class Actinopteri; order Cypriniformes; family Cyprinidae; genus Carassius; species Carassius gibelio. The sequence continues at coordinate 42,917,503 of NC_068400.1, forward strand.
TATGAGACAGCAATGTTTCAGGATTTTAGGCCACATGCTTATTCAATAACTGTTTTATGTTCTTTTTGTGTTATGTGTATACTTTATTGTAAGGTTTTCTTGTGCTGCAGCATCAGACCGCTAGAGGGCTCCACACACACACAGCGGAACACACTTTAAAAAGTGACATATTCTAAAACAGCAAATCCGAGTTCATTCAAACACAGACTTAGAGCTGATAATAGTGATCAGAAATTTAACGTTGATGAGAAAGAGATTGTTATCTTATAATATATTTTTTAAAAATCTACAAATTCATAACAAATATTCAATTGTCTTCAAATATTAACACATTTTACATCCTTCTAAAAGATTTAGTTATTTTGAGGCAACTAAACTGTTTATTTATTTTCCCAATATATAAAGAAAAGATAAATAAAAATCATTACAAAATAAGGGAAATATAATTAGTAATATAAATTAATTGTATAATAAATTACAAAAAAAAAAAAAGCTTTGGTACCAATGAAAATTAAGAGGGAGAAAGAAACAATAAAAAGTAAATAAATGAGCAGATCACATAACAATATATGACATTTGTGGATAAAATATTTTGCAAGCCAAATAATTAAGTTGCGAAGAAAGTCAACGTTTCCATATTGCTTCTCAAAAGTGAAAATTAAAATAAATAAATAAATAAAACAGTTTTCTTGCATGAACACAATGCCAAAAGAAACTGAAGCAACCTAAGTGTTTTGCTTTTATTTGCAAGTAAAAACAATAAACTTCAACAATTAAATACAACATTAGATGGCATTATGAATACAAAAATAATATACAAAGACAATAAATAAATAAAAAATCAATAAATAGAACAAAATGTACAGAGTTCATACATTAAATAATGTAACATTCAGCAGATCACAAGTTTGACACTTTTTGGGTGTTAATATTTTGTTTAGTGTTATAATTAGATAGCTAATGTCACAAAGAAAATTCTGTAGTTTGGCTAATGTTAAAGAAGATTTATATTTATGAGTGTAATATTTCCCCAATAAAATAAATACAGTTCCTATAACAAGAGGGCATTTGAAAAAAGATGATCAATAAAGTAAATACTAAATTTACAATTCAAATTAGGATTAACAGATACTGATGTTATCTTATTAAGGGAGTTTATATTATTATTCACATTAAAAATAAATAAATAAATAAATAAATATGTTACTTTGTTGTGGACGCCCCCTCCCCCATTAATCTTATCCAAAGAATTAAAAAACAAACAAAAAAAAACAGATTAATTATTTTCCTTGACTGAAACACATTTCTTATAATTTTTTTATTACGTAAATACAATTGTCTTAAAAACTTAAAAAGCTCCCTTTGAAACTGAAGCTATTTTTATAATTATTATTGAAACTGGAGCGATTGTTGGCGGAAGAGCGTGGCGTGTGACGTCACGAGCGTAGCTCGCGTGCGCGAATATGGCGGTTCCTGCGACGACGAACGACTCCGAGAAAAGTGCTAAAAGTTATGAAGTAAAATAAAGACATGACGGGAATCAACATTTAAAGTCTGCGGAAGAATCCAGCGGATGTTCGGTGAGGAAACGATCCCGACAGAGACACGTACAGACTGCGCGGAGAGAGTTTGCAGTCGCCTCAGAGACACGCGGAAGTGACGAGACTTTAACAAACTCCAGCTAAACACTGATCAAAGTCACTCAAACGGAGAGATACTTCAGGATTAAAGTGTCTGAGGGGGAGTTCAGACAACCAGTAAACACTATTTCACACCGACTGTTAAACCTGATTTGTGTTTAACTACCCCAACTTTCATCTAAAGTTGTTTTTCTCGAGGAACAACGTTATTTACGTCAGTGACGTCGATTATTTACTCATTTACAGATGTGTAAGAAGAACCTTTGACTGACACTAACAGTCACTACCAAAGATACGCTTGTTTTTCTTTTATTAAACCGTGAGACCTTTCAAGTGATTAATAATAATGATTGACTACAGTTTAATGCACAGCATGATATTAATCATAATTATCGACATGATGATGATGATGTGCCCGGAGCTCGTGACGTCACCGTGATTGACAGCTCCGGTTTGAGCTCGCGCTGGAGAGATCTCATGCACTGACTCTGATTCTGAAGATGGATGTGTCTGTTCTTCACCTCACAGTGCACTGAGAACACACACTGCTCTTTCACTTCTGTGTACTTTAAGCTTTCAAAGCTGTGATCTGAAGACAGCCGTCCAGCCGTCGATGCATGACCCTCACAGAAGAGCAGACCGGACCGTGGTCAGTAACGTCCCGTGAGCTCTTATGGGGCAGCAGCCTGGGAAGCTAGTTGGGGACCAGAGGAGACCGAGTCTGCCGGCGCTGCCCTTCATCAAGGGAGCAGGGAGAAGAGAGACGTCTAGACAGGGAGCGCAGCACTGCAATGTGTTCACCGTCCATGGTGAGTCCAGATCTACTGACCTCTGCCGTCCACCTCCTTTATGATGGAGTCACCTGACCGTGTGCCTTTCAGAAATCTCAAGGTAATGTGAGGATCGAAAGTGTCAGCTGGTCTACAGTGCACTGAAGAAGCATCAGGCTTCACTTGTGAAACACTCTGGGTTCAGGTGCTTTCTTGATACACTACCATTAAAACGATCAGAATTGGTTGGATTAAAAAAAACAAACAAACAAAAAAACATTTTTATCAATTTAAGGCATCCGTGGGTAGATAAATGTAAGGCTGGACAATATTGGAAATAAAACTGACATTGCAAATGTTTTTTCTTTCTTTCATTTATATATTACAAAAACATTTGAGGAAAACAAAGAGATTTTTTTCAGATGACTTTAATAGCTATATTATGAAATAATTAAATATTTTAGAGTGAGTGATGCTGATGGGAAGTACATCGGCATAGAAAATGATTTATTTTAATCAAGCTGAAGATATATACTTTCTTTTAAATTCTTGGGATTCTTGAAATCCTTATAGGGCTGAATAATTTGTGAAAAACTTGATAAATTAGAGACATCAACCATATCAAAGTAAACAAACAAACAAAAAACACTTTCCGCTTGAGAATTTAATATGATTATATTGTAATAATTACATTTTTTATGTAATATTTTATATTATTTACTTCTATTATAAAAAAAAAATTTATGGTAATTGCACTGTAATTGTTTTAAAATTGAGTAAAAAAAATAGTAAAACTGTCAAATGATTAATTGTGATTAACCGGATCCAAAATAAAAGTATTTGTTTACATAAATATATTTGTGTGTGTGTGTGTATTGTGTTTATATATATGAAAATATAAGTATCTAAGTAAATGCATTTAAATATTTTCTAAATATACTGCATATGTATGTGTTTATATATACATAATAAATATACACAGTACACACACATATTATGTAAACAGAAACTTTTACTTTTTTACTTTTTGGCCTGTGGCATCCTCTCAATAAATAAATATTGTAAATACACAGTAAATATTGCATCCTCACAATATTTCCAAGCAGAGAAACAGTGATGCATCCCGAGTCAACCAATAACATAAAATGGTAATGTTTTTAATGCATTAGTGAAAGTGAAAAGTGTGAAGTGAAAGTGAAGTGACATTCAGCCAAGTATGGTGACCCATACTCAGAATTTGTGCTCTGCATTTAACCCATCCGAAATGCACACACACAGAGCAGTGAACACACACACACACTGTGAGCACACACCCGGAGCAGTGGGCAGCCATTTATGCTGCGGCGCCCGGGGAGCAGTTGGGGGTTCGATGCCTTGCTCAAGGACACCTCAGTCGTGGTATTGAAGGTGGAGAGAAAGCTGTTCATGCACTCCCCCCACCCACAATTCCGTCCGGCCCGAGACTAGAACTCACAACCCTTCGATTGGGAGTCCGACTCTCTAACCATTAGGCCACGACTTCCCCCAAATAATTACTATATTAATCATATTTTATCTTTACTAAAAATATGAATAAAGTTGCAAGTAAACAGCAGAAAAAATATAAGAAGTAAATTAAAATTAACAGTGCTTTACTTTCTTCGATCTAAACCGAATCATTCATGTAAGAAAAACAAATAATCCAATGACAAGAAAACACTCAGAAACTCAAATCTAAACTCTAGAAATGAGGAGGTGTGTGTGTGTGTGTGTGTGTGATGTTGAGGGTTACGTCAGGCCTGTTGTGATTTCCCAGCAGCCCACACACCTGGATCATGTTTCCGTTCCTGCACTAATGCTGAAACCCTGCAGACGTCCACATTTAGTTAACTGCTCCACATGAAGATGAACGCATGAAGCTCTCTCAGGCCAAGCACCGCAGGCTCTGCTTCACTCGTGCGCTCCGGATTGGAACGAGTGTTTTTAATGACGGAGAGGGATGGTGTCCATCAGCTAACTGAGAGAGGATTATATAAATGATTCTCTATGAGCTCATCTGTGAGCAATGTGCTTCATGTTTCTACATCTGTCACCTCCCCCTCTTTCAGAAAAAACCCTGCCTCTCCAGCCCTTTCTTTTGTCTGCGCAAACCAGAAAACCTTTCAGCGTTCGGTTATTAGAGTCAGCAGACGCAGTGCTCTTAAAGCGTGAACGATTCTTCAGATTGTGTTGAACACCACGAAAGAAACGCACCGAGCAGTTCCTACCCACAACACCTGAGAAGCTCCACAAACACCCTGCATACTTTGTATATGTTTATTAGTAATATGCATCGCTTTGAACTGCATTTGAACAACTTTAAAGATGATTTTCTCAATATTTAGATTTTCTTTGCCCCCTCAGATTCCAGATTTTCAAATATTGTCCTCCGAACAAACCAGACACTGGAAAGATGATTTATTCATTGTGTATATTGACCCTTATGACTGGTCTTGTGGTCACGTATTATCCTTGGACAGATTCAGAGATCTGTGACCTCAGAGAAATACTAATGCAGCTCCGTGTCCTCCGGGTCGACGGGTTCATATCCGAGCTTATCCTCATTAGCTCTTTCCCACATGTAGCTCCGGACTTATTCGAGAGGAGCTGGAACGCTTTAGCGGAGCGACACGGCTAGAGACATTCCCATTACATCTGCCGGCTCTGCCATCTAACATATAGACCTTTTTTGACGTCGTTGTCAATGATGTTGACTAATCGTTTCGGCTCTAATGTGTAGTTTAGACAACATGGAGACTTTCAGTATTTTTCGGTTCATAGTCTTCAATTCGGTCAATATTTGGAGGTCAACACTTTACCAGTTGTGGAATAAGTTATTTATTCCCTTTTTTCAAGCCAAATGTAATTTTTTGTATTTTTTCCCCAAATTCATCATTGGATTAATCATTTATTGAATTAATCAGTAGTTGTAGTGTTCTTTATAAGCAGTCTTTAAAGTGCAGGTGACCATATTTGTGCTTAATTGAATGCTCCCGGGAGTTTATTTGAAGAGTAACACTCAAGAATGTTAAATTAATACTGAATCAGAGTTAAAGTCAATGAGATACTTAGGGTTAGATGATTTAAACGAACACAGACATCAAGAATCAGTGTGAGAATCACAACAACGCTGACCATCAAAACATCATGTTTCACAACTCATCCATGGCTCCCATCATGCATTGCGGCATGAATAAATTAAGAGCTGACTTGTCTTTGTAAGTTCTTTTACTCATGCTGGCTGTTTGGCAGAGTAATCCTGACCCTATGAAGTGCACTTGTGCCCTTGTTTTTAAAGTGAAAACACTTGGGACGAGAGCGAAGCAGAGAGCGAGAGCTGTGGTGCACTCTCTCTGTAGATTCTCGAGGGGCGGAGCCAGGGCTGTGATGTCATCGGCTCCAGCGCTCCGTCCTGAAAGGGCCTCATTGTTGGCACAAGCGTCCTGCTCCTACTGTGGATCGTCTCTCAGCCCGTCAACATGACAAAGACAACACTGCCGTCAAAGTAACTCCTCTTCGTGTTTCTTACGGATTATTCTCACGGATGGATGGCTAGTTCCTCTCCGGACTGAGAAAACGAAAGAACTGGAGCGAGGGGAAAATGGAGCGTCTTACTCTGGAAACTTGTTGAAGAAGAGCGGCGTGAAGTCAGGATGTCAGAGTTTTTAGCCTTCTTTGACTAACTGTGTGCACAGATTTATGTTTTCAGTCACTTTTTTTGAACAATCGTTTGGATAAAAGAGAAAACAGCGACATAGTTTGGGAACTGGATCTTTTTTTTTTTTAATTGGTAGTGTTGGGAATCAAATGAAAATGTTGGAGATTTGTCTAAAATTGGTCGGCTGTAAATCCAAAAAAGGTCTTTCTTCGTCCTCCAGCTGTTACTTTGAAGGTAAGCGTCTGTGATGGCGAACGTGTGTGTGTGTGTGTGTGTGTGTGCGACCAGGTGATCAGACGGATGGATCTGGGGTTGATGGTCTCGTGAAAACACAGGCCTTGGTTCTCCTTCTGTCTGTTTGGAAAGTGGAGGAGGGGGAACGAGGAGAGCAAAGCCAGACATACTGACTCGCCGTAAAACAGAGAGAGAGAAAAGAACGAGGGAGGAGGAGAGAACTGGGAAACCTGACTCCTGTTGAGATAGATCTGTGAGTGTGTGTGTGTGTGTGTGTGTGTGTGTGTGTGTGTGTGTGTGAGATCGCTGGAGTTTGTGATCTTCAGGATCTCAGGCAGATTAATGTTTACAGAGAGTTCTCTTCTGTTCACCAAGTCTGCATTTATTTGATCCAAAGTAAAGCAAAAGCTGTAATATTGTGAAAAATGTTTTTTAAAACAACTGATTTCTATTTGAATATATTTAAAAAGTTAAATTTATTTCTGTGTATTTTCAGCATCATTTCTCCCGTCACACGATCTTCAGAAATCATTCTAATAATCTGATTTGCTGCTCAAGAAACATTTATTATAACTATTATCAAAGTAATTTTTTTCAGGATTCTTTGATGAACTGAAAGATTCAAAAAGATCTGCAATAAAAAGCTTTTGTAACATTATACACTCTACTGCTCAAACGCCTGGAGTCAGTGGAATTATTGGAATTATAGAAGTGGATACTTTTATTCAAGGATGATTCAAATTGATGATAAAGATATGTATAATGTTACAAAAGATTTCCGTTACAGATGAATGCTGTTCTTCTGAACTTTGTTTAGCAAAGAAACCTGAAAAAAATCAGCAGTTTTCAACATTGATCATAATCAGAAATGTTTCTTGAGCAGTAAATCATCATATTATTCTGATTTCTGAAGATCATGTGACACTGAAGACTGGAGGAATGATGCTGAAAATACAGCGGAGCATCACAGAAATACATTACACTTTAACACAGATTCACACAGAAACTGTTATTTAACATAGTAAAAATATTTCTGAATTTTACTGCTTTTGCTGTACTTTGGATCAAATAAATGCAGACTTGGTGAACAGAAGAGACTTTAAAAAACCTCGTAAATCTTTCTGTCCAAACACTTTTGACTGGTAGTGTATAAAGGAGCTGAGATGTGTAAGAAACATCTGATGTGTGGCTGTACGGTGCTGCTCATGACTTTAACATGAGATCGTGATAAATGTGAATAGCAAAGCTAAAAATTGTGAAAGACCACTTACATAATTCCCCTTACATGCCTTAAACATTGAGTCGTGATGTGGATTTAAAAAAATTCCATATTATTAGTCAGCTACCCAAATGCACTGGTGTGTTACGGATGATTAAAGGGTTAGTTAAGCAATCCTTCATAGTTTACTGACTCTCCTGTCGCTGTGTGGAACACGAGGAGGATCTTTATCATCGTCACGCTCCAAAAATGCACATAAAAGCAGCATTCGTCCACATGCCAGGGCTTGAGGTCACTGAGGAGCGCTCAAATGTTTTCCTTTTGCATTTCACAGTCAAGATTGGGATGAGTAAATGATGACTGAATCCCATTTTTGGGTGATTAACCCCCCCCCCCCCAAGCTGATTCATGTCTGTCATCATCTGTCGTATCTTATTTGTCTTGTTTATGTGTCTGAGGTCATCAGTCACGAGTGTTTGTGTTTCCTCATGGCACAGAGTAATGATCGTGACTCATTCAGAAATTCAGCATTTGTGTCCATGATGATTTATGACATCTCTGGATTTTCTGCGTTTTTGTATTTAAAAAAAAAAGTGATTTAATCCCCATGAGAAATATTAAAAACTAATGCAATAGAGAAATTACACAGCGTTTTCCAGAACTGTAATGGGGTGGAATAAAAATGAGCTCCTAAAACTTTCAAATAGTTGTATCTCGACCAAAGTTTGTCTTGTACATCAAACCATTCATCAATGGAAAGCTTATTTATTCATCTGTCAGATTGACTCTTATGACTGGTTTTGTGCTCCAGGGTCACGTTAGCATGTTAGCATGTATTCTCATCTTGTCCTGTGTTGGTGTGTTTGCAGAAGCGCTCCAGCGGCCGGATTTCGAGGCCGGTCTGTCCGAGGCGGCGCGCTGGAACTCCAAAGAGAATCTGCTGGCGGGACCCAGCGAAAACGACCCCAATCTGTTTGTAGCGCTGTATGACTTCGTCGCGAGCGGAGATAACACTCTCAGCATCACCAAAGGTCAGACACACACCCCATTCTTCATCATCCGAACACGTTAAACACTTCACCGTCATCACTGCTAGCTTCAACACCACAGACATCAACAACTGTACATAATGTGCTTGCGAACTTTTAATTATGAAAGTTTGAAGTTGTTTAAATAACATTCATGTTTTCCATAAATAGTTTTTTTTTCAACTCATAAATTGAGGAGCATACACTCATATCATTGAAACTCAAAACCTAGCCTGCTCTTTGTATGAGGACACACATTATATCTTCATCTTCTCCTCTTCCTCTATCCTACTCAACACGTCAGCTCTTTCCATTCGGCCCGTGTCGATCAGTGAGGGGAGATCTACAGCGCTCCAGGCGCCCCTCGCTGCTTTAGATAACAAGAGCGTGTGGATTCAGTGCCTGGAATACAGATAATTCATAACGAGCTGTTATTAGTGCACAGCATCTCCTATAGCAGTCACAGACAGAAGGGTGTTTAGTACAGCTTTCTTCATTTAGCAGATGCTTTTATCTTTTATGTGAACCCTGCAAGAAATTTCATATATGCTCCATCAGCGCCACCTGCTGTCAGACTTTGACATTACATTCAGTCTGAGAGCGCTTTCTGTCCATGTCCTGCTGTAAACTTTGACTGGTTGATGAAACGCAAGCTTATGTTCATTCTACACATTTCAGAAATGATATCTAGAATTATTCATTCTAGATTCATTATTCTGATTAATAATTAATAATTCTGACTTAACTCCCTTTCTTTATTTAAAGGCTGAAATGTTTGGTTTATCATTTTATGAAGCATCTTCATGTTATTAGATAAACATTTATCAGTCATGTTGTCATTTAAAATCCAGACATCATTGGAAATTTAATTGCTTTAATGTTTATGCATTTATTGTTTGTTGATTTTAAAAACAAAACCTGTGAAACGATTTATTCTGTGAGTACATATACAGCACATTTTGTGATAATACTGATAACTGTGATAATTAGGAGATATACCATTACATCTCTTAGAGTGCTTAGAAAAGCTGAAAAGCACTATATAAAAGTAATTTTATTATTATTAATGCATTCATGTGCTCAGGGACAGTCTTGATTGGCTGCATAAAGCTTGTAAATAGAAACCTATGATGTAACAGGAGTAAGATGTGCATCTGTTCCACAATCACAACAGCACAGCTGTAAATCACATTTTCTTCGGCCTTAATAGACATTGAAATGACAGTGACGTAATGCTCTGATCAGGAGAGAAGCTGAGGGTTCTGGGATACAATCACAATGGCGAGTGGTGCGAGGCGCAGACCAAGAACGGCCAGGGCTGGGTTCCCAGTAACTACATCACACCGGTCAACAGCCTGGAGAAGCACAGCTGGTACCACGGACCTGTGTCCCGAAACGCTGCGGAGTACCTGCTGAGCAGCGGCATCAACGGCAGCTTCCTGGTGCGTGAGAGCGAGAGCAGCCCGGGTCAAAGGTCAATCTCACTTCGCTACGAGGGACGAGTCTACCACTACCGCATCAACACGGCCTCCGACGGCAAGGTGAGCGTCTCCTGGGCTCCAGAGATCACACACATCTGACACACTCTCACTCGCCTCAAATATACAGCTAGTCATTTAGTCATTTTATTTAGTAGAAGAAAAGTTGTGTTCTCGTGTGTGTTCCTCTGCAGCTGTATGTTTCGTCCGAGAGCCGCTTCAACACACTAGCAGAGCTGGTCCACCATCACTCCACGGTGTCCGACGGTCTGATCACCACGCTGCATTACCCAGCGCCCAAACGCAACAAGCCCACCATCTACGGCGTCTCGCCCAACTACGACAAATGGGAGATGGAGCGCACGGACATCACCATGAAACACAAGCTGGGAGGAGGACAGTATGGAGAGGTGTACGAGGGAGTCTGGAAGAAATACAGCCTGACCGTGGCCGTCAAAACCCTGAAGGTCAGACACACTCCAGAACACAACATCAGTTTCTTACTCAGTGTTTACATCTTGTCTTCTAGTGGAAATATCTAAAGATATTAACTCATGGTTTCTAACATTTCTGTCAATGGGGCAAGAAAAAATATATCTAAATAAGAATAATTTCCTTGCCCCATTGGCAGATATTATCAAATTGATAATTAAATCAGATATGATATAACCAAATTTTATCATTTTTTCAGAATGCAGGAAATTATATCTCAAGTCATTTTATTTTTGTAAAGTAAATGCACCTTGATTCAATAATTTTTTAGATATTTATACTAGAAAAAAAGATAATACGAGGTAAAATCATTTTTTTGCACACTTGATTGATGCCATGAGGGTTAGGTTTCCATGACAGATCAATATAATGAAAATACGGTCACATAATGCACAAATCCTCTTGCAGCGATGAAGCTGTTGAGACAGTGTTTGCTCTTGTGCAGGAGGACACAATGGAAGTGGAGGAGTTTTTAAAAGAAGCTGCGGTCATGAAAGAGATCAAACACCCGAACCTGGTGCAGCTGTTAGGTGAGAGCTTCCTATAGATTCATCATTGATTTCAATATTTAATTTTAAAGAGAAGAAAGTCAAAGAAAACAACCTTGATTTAAATATTATTTTTAAGTTAAAGAGAGGTACTGTAATTTCAAAATAGCACTTTTGTAAACAATCCACCAACTTCATCCGGAAAGTGTTTCTAAATGAAGTTTAGAGACGTGATGGTCCTGAAGAGCCTGTGTTTTTGTGTGATGTCAGGTGTCTGCACACGTGAACCTCCGTTTTACATCATCACTGAGTTCATGACCCACGGAAACCTGCTGGATTACCTGCGAGAGTGTAATCACGAGGAGGTCAACGCTGTGGTGCTGCTCCACATGGCCACGCAGATCTCCTCCGCCATGGAATATCTGGAGAAGAAGAACTTCATCCACAGGTGAGAATCCAGACCAGTGAGAGAAAGTTACTGGAATCCTGCTGTAGTTACTAGTTCAAAGTAATTTTTTCTGCCAACATAGTATCAATAATAGTGTTAAGAGTTAGGACCTGGCTCTTGTTTCAGGGATCTGGCTGCCCGTAACTGCTTAGTTGGGGAAAACCACTTGGTTAAAGTGGCAGATTTTGGACTGAGTCGCCTGATGACTGAAGAAACCTACATAGCACATGTAGGAGCCAAGTTTCCCATTAAATGGACCGCCCCGGAGAGCCTGGCCTATAACAAATTCTCCATCAAGTCGGACGTGTGGGGTGAGCAGAAGCACTGCTGTAGACACACAGTTCACTTTCCAGGTCGAGACAGATCTGTGTGTGTTAAACTAGCATCTTGCTTGAACTCTTTAGCGTTTGGAGTCCTGCTTTGGGAAATCGCCACCTATGGGATGTCTCCGTATCCTGGAATCGACTTGTCCCAAGTGTACGAGCTGCTAGAGAAAGATTACCGCATGGACCGACCCGAGGGATGCCCAGAGAAAGTCTATGAGCTCATGAGGGCCTGTAAGTAGCTCTGTAGATCAGGAGCGAAAGGTAGACAAGCTCAAGTGTTTCAACAAGATGATTACAATTAAAGGTGACCTATTAAGCCTATTATTATGTAAAATAAGACTCTTATGTCTCCAGAGTGTGTATGTGAATTATTTTTAGCTCAAAATAAAAAAGCCAAAACACGCCATTTTTTTTTGTGGTTGTCCCTTTAAATGCAAATGAGCTGGTGCTCCCCTTTCAGAAGAGGGCGGAGCTTAAAGAGCCAGGACAATCTTGCTCACTGAACATGTCAGAAACTCGTTTTATGATTAAATATTGAAAGTAGAGAAATGAGAAATCATCTTTTCCGTTCGCAGAGTTTGATTGACAGGCGATCTGACCAATCAGAACACAACCATCTTGCCCGACAGCTACAGCCTGTCTCTATAGAAATCCATGTGATCAACTAAATTAAAACTTTATGAATATAACTCCGTAGCCGCAGCTGTAAACCTGCGTGTTTCTGTCTTTAGGCTGGAGGTGGATCCCTGCGGAGCGGCCTTCTTTTGCTGAAACCCACCAGGCGTTTGAGACCATGTTTCAAGAGTCCAGTATCTCCGACGGTAAGACTGTGTCTCCGGAGATTTAGAGTAGTTAATGTCTGCTTTCTTTTGGCTCATCTTCACTCTTCATGTGTTGCAGAGGTGGAGAAAGAGTTGGGCAAAAAGAGTAAGAAGCTCACACTCGGTCCGATTCAGCAGGCTCCAGAACTTCCCACAAAGACGAGGACATTGCGAAGACATGCGGACAGCAGGGATGGAGACATTCCGGGTAAGCCGATCTCTCCCAGCATTCCCAGTGAATCTGAGGTGCTTCCAGACTGATGAAGCTGTGCTCTTTCCAGACGCGGCAGACGCTGAAGGAACCGGGCTCCCCATGCTCCCGAGGCCTGTCCTTGATAGCAACTTAAACGAAGACGATCGCCTCCTAGCCAAAGATAAAGATAAACTGAACGGATTCATTCGGAATTTAATCAAGAAGAAGAAGAGAACGGCTCCAGCTCCCCCTAAACGCAGCAGCTCCTTCGGGAAGATGGATGGGCATCTGGATCGTAGAGGACTGGCTTCCGACTGCAGAGAGGAATTTAACAACGGCGTTCCCACTAACGACGGCATCGACTCTTCTAAATTGGTCGGCTCCAACTGTACAACGGTTGTCGGAGTCACCAATGGAGGCCTGGTGTATCCTGGTCAGCTCTTTCCATCTCATTCACGGAAAAAGGGCATGACTTCGGCCGGCGGAGGGAAGCTTGCCACAGAAGAAGACCCCATGTCAAACTCCAAGCGCTTCTTGAGGTCTTCTTCCGCCTCTAGCACGCCTCCAGGCTCCGAGCGCACCGAGTGGAAGTCTGTAACCTTGCCCCGTGATATCCAGTCGTCTCACTTCGACTCGGGAACCTTCGGAGGAAAGCCAGCGCTGCCTCGCAAGAAAACTGATTGTGTGTCCCGTGGTGGCACCCTTACTCCACCACCACGCCTTCCCAAGAAAACCGACTCGGATGCACCGGACGAAGTGTTTAAGGACTCGGAGTCTAGTCCTGGATCGAGTCCTTTGACTCTGACACCGAAGCTCAGCCGTCGGACAGAAAGCTCCAAAACGAGTGCCTTGCAAGCAGAGCTGTTCAAACCCAGCGTGGGAGACGAATCCAGATCTCGAAGGCTCAAGAACTCTTCCGAAGTCCCTGGACAAAGAGACCGGGAGAAGGGGAAGTTCGTCAAACCCAAACCAGCTCCTCCTCTGCCTCCGGTCTCGAGCTGCAAATCTGGAAAGACTTCGAGGAGTCCCACTTTTGACGTTTCTGCGGACACTAAAGTCAAAGGCTCGTCTGAACACAGCCCTCCAAGTCCCGGATCCGGAGAACAAGGCAAAGGCGTGAGCTTTTCCCAAGATAGTGCTAAGAAAGTGCCAAAAAACACCTCAAAAGTGCAGCCGCCAAAGCCGACTTCTGTATCCCCAAGCGGTCAGCTGCCAGGGATGGGAACGGGATCAGCCGTCGGAGATCCGGGATCCAGCTTCATTCCCCTCATGACGACTCGCCGCTCGCTGAGGAAGACACGGCAGCCGTCGGAGCGGATCTCTAACTCCTGCATCACTCTCGAGATGATCCTGGAGAGCAGCGAGCTCCTGCGAGCCGCCATCGGACGTGTTTCGGAGCAGACCGGCACCCATAGTGCTGTGCTGGAAGCCGGCAAGAATCTGTCCAAGTATTGCGCCAGCTACGTGGAGTCCATCCAGCAGATGCGCAACAAGTTTGCGTTCCGCGAAGCCATCAATAAGCTGGAGAGCAGCCTGCGCGAGCTGCAGATCTGCCCCGCTGCCACCGGGGGAGCCAACACGCCTCCAGACTTCTCCAAGCTGCTGTCCTCCGTCAGAGAGATCAGTGACATCGTCCAGAGGTAGCAGAGAAGAGCATGGGTGCCACCGCCATCTTCTGTGTGTCTGGGGCTGCTCTGGTCATGTGACCCACCTCAGCTCTTCTCAAGCCAAAGAGAGGAACGTTTCGGAGCGGTTCAGTGTCTTCTTACTGAGCTCGAGTGCAGGGGAACCGTTCCTCGAGAGTCTGCTTGGACATCATGAGCCCAGGATCAAGTCTTTCTCTCTAATCCAGAAAAGGCTTGTTTTCTAGTCTAAATGTCTACAGATTCTAGAGTTAAGATGCTTACTTGACCGTAAAATGACTCGAGATTTGAAGAGTTCTTATGCAGAAATGTTTTTAATCATTTTCAAAAATCACTTTTTTTTTCATGTTCATTGTGCATTCCTGTTAGTGTCAAACTGCATTTGGGTTATTTTGACTAGGTTAAAAACCAGCTAACTAACACAAAAAATCAAAAACATGATCTCTTAAAAATAAAAAGGTTTTTGTAAATAAACTTTACATTATTTCTTGTTTTCTGAAAAAAAAAAATTGTTTTTGCTTTATAACAAGATCTACCACTGGGGTGTGAAAAATAATGCTGTTTAGCCTTTGAATTCAGATTATTTTTCTTATACCATTGGAGATATTTTTGATTGTTTCAAGCAAATAAATCATAATTTTGATAGTTATTTTCAGAAAACAAGATAAAATAAGTCTTGACAAAATAAGACAAAATCTTAAATCATTTAACTTAAGTAAATACATCCCGATTAAAGATATTTTTTGATATTTATTCCAGAAAACAGCAAAAATACTAAGGAAGAAAATATATATATATCTTTGCAGTGGCTTCTCTGCATTTTCTCAAGTATTTGTTGAAAACAGCATTATTTCATGACTGACAGAAAAACACCTCATGTGCCTCACTCTTCGGGATCAGAATATATTTTTGAACTACATTCACGATCGTAATATTGATAAAGACTGTTTAGTGTAGGTTTCTTCATGTGTTTGGTCAAGAAAGCTGTCCCTGTGATGTGAGGAACTTCAGTTTGTAATCGACTCGTCTGTCGTGTATTGTGTGATTGTGACCGTGACGTTTCACCGATGATGTGCTCGTAAACTCATCTTTCCAGACTCCTCAAGGGTTCTGACACGATCACTACATAAACACCTTTCTGGAAACACACCGTTGCCTTAAAGAGACTCGCTGATGATGGACCCGGATGGGTGATGAAACACTACAGTCTCGAGCAGAAGAGAGATGCGCTGCATTTCCAAGGTTTTCCCCACACCACTGACGGAAGTGCTCCGGGATCACTGTGAACAGAGCTGCTTTATCCTCATGATTCTCGTCCTGATTCGTTCCAGTCTGTTGTGCTTGTGTAGTTGGGAGAATGCAGGTGTTTCAGTATTAGTTTGTCTCTTCTGATGCCTGAGATCGAGGCCGAACACAAGCTGCCCGTGATGACCTTTCATGCTTTCTCTTATCTCTTGAAATCATGCCACTATTTTTTAATGTGTATTCAAGCCTCACACTTTTATAGATTAATTGCTTGTCTTTGTAAATACACGTCACATATTTTCACTCGATTCTTTCTGTAAACCTTGGTGCAATTTGTTGCAAAAATACAAAGCAGTTTTTCTACTTGAACGAGAGTTGTTTCTGTCAGCGTGCTCGTATCGTCTGCTTGATACACAGGTGTTCATTTTCATTTTAAATGTGTATTCAGAATGAAGCAGAAACGCTGTTCTGTGTAGAGCATTTATATTTTCATCATTAAAACCACACACACACAAACAGGTTTTTTTACGAGTTTATACATGTGTACGAGATTTTTCAGATTCAAACCATTTTCATGTAGTTCAGTCTGTGCTGTGAAAAGATCACATTAGCAATTACAGAAAAAAACAACTTAAGAAACACAAGCGTCTGAATCACTTGTATATGATTATATTGGATCTGCATGTTCTTCTGAAAGAGGAAGCTGTCTATTATTCCTCCTGTCATGTTCATCAAACAACACTCAAGAGGAAAAACTCACTAAACTTGACTTTTTTGGCTTATATTAAGCTTTTCTGTAGTACCGACAGCGGTGACAAGAAATAGGAGAATTCTATGGTATCAAAAAATTTTATATCACAAAAACTTTAGTACTTATATTAACTATTTGTGTCCCTGCAGCACAGAAGCAGTAATCAGTAGCACAGGGATATTTGTAGAAATAGACAACAATATGTATGGGTCACAATTATACATTTCTCTTTTAGACTTGCCTAAAAGGACTTCGCTGTTCTTCATGATCAACAACAACAACAACTGTGATTAAAGTGCTCCATCAGTTCATAAACACGGTCACTTGTTCATTCCTGATTGATTCAGCCATTTGAATGAATCAACTGAGTAAATGAACCATGCAGGCGGATTTTTTTTTTTCATTATTAGCGTATAATTTCATTAATTTAAATCATTTAATATTTCTGTATTTAAAATGTTACATTTAAAACATGAATTTAATTGCACTCATGGCACCTCTGAGCCTCATTAAACATCTGGAAATGTTCCTACAAGCTCCTTCTGTGCACCTCTGTAGTACAAATTAATGTATTAACCCTAATTTCATATGATTGATAACTTATTTGTTTTAAATAGAAACATTAAAAAGCTTGACAGATGAAAAGATCCCATTATAAAGGTAAAAGAAAACACTCTTGTAAGTCACTTTAAGGAGTCAGATGTCACCTCGTGTTAGGAAGGATCATTTCTGGTCAGAATTTTGGATTACTGATCAGAATGTGCTCCTAAATATTTTTAATAAGGCGAATAAGTGCACCGACTGAAATTATTCACTAAAAATTTAACTAAATCCACCAGCAGATAGCAGCAAGTCACTGAGTTGATCACTGAATCATTAATTCAGTTGTTTCGCTCGAACAGCTGAATCATTTAGAAGATTATTTACAGCACTGTTACAATCCGAATCTTTTCTGTGAACTTGTTCTTTCTGGTAGTTCGTTTCAATGAACTGCTTCAAATAAAGGATTCACCAGTGTATTCCTTCCTTTATTCATTCAGAGTCTATAATTATTCATTTTTTTAATATTCATTATAAGACTTCCTGTTCGTTTAGCAGACAAACATGTTATGAGACAGAATCTGAGGATCATGATCAAAACAAAAGCACATAAAGTGAATAAACTTGTCTTCATCAGCTCACCTTTCTTCATAAACAATGAAAAAATCATAAAAACTCTCACACACAAGGACAAGGTTGTATGTAATTTATTTTAGGCCTTGGGCTAATTTAATTGGTAAATGCATTCTGGTTTTGTTGAACAAATAATATCTTTCTGAGCAGTGGCGGATCCACCGGGGTGGCAAATGCCACCCTAAAAGAAAGCCTTGCCACCCCTGCTGCCACCCCAGTTGGCAACAATGAATTAAAGGTTATGGCCAATTTGAAAATTTAAGAGCGGGAATCTTTCGTGATTCGTGATCCCACTCCGAACTCCAGAACTGATTCAAATGATCCACGAAGCCGCTCCGAACTCCCGAACTGATTCAAATGATTCGTGATCGCTCTCCGAACTGATTCAAATGATTCGCGAACCCGCTTTGAACTCACAAACTGACTCAAATGATTCGCGAACCCGCTACAAACTCCCGAACTGATTCAAATGATCCGCGATCCCCAAACTGACTCAAATGATTCGCGAAACCGCTACGAACTCCCGAACTGATTCAAATGATTCGTGATCGCTCTCCGAACTCCCGAACTGATTCAAATGATTCGCGAACCCGCTTTGAAGTCCCGAACTGACTCAAATGATTCGCGAACCCGCTACAAACTCCCGAACTGATTCAAATGATCCGCGAAGCCGCTCCGAACTCCCGAACTGATTCAAATGATTTGCGATCCCCAAACTGACTCAAATGATTGGCGAACCCGCTCCGAACTGACTCAGATGATTCGCGATCCCGAACTCCCGAACTGATTCAAATGATTCGCGATCCCGCTCCGAACTCTGACATATATTCAGATATAAATGTAATTTTCAAGTATTTTCAAATATTGCACCTGTCAAACATAGTTAACCACTTTTAAAAAGCGTGAAGACACGTAACAACTCCGTTTTGTATCAGAACTTTCACACTTTCCTTCATAAATTCACCCGGTTTGTGTTTGAAAAGCAACAGGGATTGAATCGCGGAAATGGAACTTGCTGTTCAGTACCATCGCTCCCTACACGCAGAGTAGGGCACCAACTCCCAGAGGGGGCACCATCCCAGTTGCTCAAAAAAAAAAAAAAAAAATACTTCCTCCATTCTCCCATCCGCGCTCACGACCGCTCGCACCTCGTGTTTGCGGCTGAATGTTCATTATTGATGGAAGAACATCTATGTACGGGTAGAGTACATCAGCAATCCAGCGAAAAGAAAAATAAAAGTAAAAAAAAAAACAGACATAAAGTTGGCTTGACATTGGACGTTGGACGAGTCTCAATTTAGGGACCGTCTCTAAAGTAACATGCGATATTGGTATACACATTTCTAAAGTCAGTAACATTTGAAGAATGAGTTATAGTCATAAAAACAACTGTAATTGTTCATTTAGGTGTCAGCTATAATGTAAAATTTTATTAAATGTTTGATATTTATTAAAATAATCTGTAAATCATATGTAAATTATGCTACTCTTTCACATGGGCTCAAACGCAAATTTAAAGCTCAATAGCATTTGAGGAGAAAGACTTGCAGTCATAAAACAATTGTAATGTGTTCATTTCGGTTTCAGCTACAATGCACACCTTATACATTTTTAATATATATTAAAATAAAGTATAAATCATTTAGGTAAAAACGAGGCCCGTTTATTTATCACTTTCAGTCAAATCCCTGTGAAAGATTTTTTTTTTTCTCAGGTTTGAAAACTACCAATCATTGTTTTTGTAGCCATGGTAACTGCAAATTAACCATGGTTTTGTGACTTCAAATAATGATTTACAAAGTATTAATATACTGTAATATATATATATTTTTTTGTTGCTATAAAAATAGACCTAAGCCATCAATAGCCTTTAAAATGACTTAAAATAACATTATATAAAAAATAATGATGCAATAATGATTGGTTAATAATAACACTGTTAAAATACATAATGTAGGCTAATACAAAATAAATTAATTATGTACATGTTATTACAAATGCCATGTGATTGCTGCTGTTACACTTACAGGACGATCAAATCCTTGTTTAGGCTACTGACCAAACATTTCATTCAAATATTCACTTCATCTTTCATTTCTGGACACCTTTTTGCTATAGATGACACAGTCTTTATAATTTCTTCAACAAAAAACGTGCATATCACAACCCTTACAAAAATAAACCATGGTTTTATGATTTATCATAGTAAAACTGCTTAGTTTCCTTTGCATGATTTCTGAATGCTTGGGACTATAAAATAAATTAGAGTCATTATAAAGTTATAGCCACAGGTAAATGTCGAGAGCTACAATTGTGATTTGTAAATAATACAATTTATTCATTTAGTTTTTTATTTGATTAAAGTTCTATTTTCATCCCTAAAGTAGGTGTTTTTTTCATCATTATATTTGAGGAAGGGGGGCACAACAATAAATCCTGCTCAGGACACACATTTGACCATGCAGCGGCCCTGAAGGTGTTGTTATACACGTCTCTGGTAATGTGTGCTCTACTACACACACACACACACACACACACACACACACACACACTGAAGCACGCGTGGTGTTTTCAGCTCTTCACTATATTAACACATGATGTATGCTACACATTTGCACGGCAGCGCTATGAGAGGATTTCACCATTTCATTTGATAAAACTATCGTCATTCATTCATATCATATACACAGACTGACAGAAACGGCAATGTCTTTACAACAAACTGTCAAAATAAAATTTCGGTATAACTTCAAACAGAAATATAGTACTATTGCACAGTAGAGTATGCTATACTTCAAGTAGGCTTTACAGCTAATAATAATAGTTAATTAAAAAACACAGAAACTCTGGTTACAACCCACCAAATTAAAAGTTTGGTCTAACTCAAAGAAATTATGTAAGAAATTTTACAGTAAAATATACTTAAAAAAAGATATACTAAAACATTATTTTAAAGGAATATCACACAAGTTTTCATAGAAGTTTTAATTTAAACTTGCCAAAACAATAACACAATATTTTTCAAAAATAATTTCTAAAAGTACATTTGTATATGTGTAACTATAATGTTTATTTATTTATTATTATTGTCAGCTAATAAAAGCTATGCTTCAGGACCATATTCATATAACATCTAAGGCTAAATGTAGCTCTTGACTGGTTGAGTTAGATGATGATTAACACTAAACTGTAGAAAATCAGTTGAGTCTCCCCAGCTGGAAATGGCTGTTAAAATCTTGTGTTTCTTATAATAAATTGACATATTGATAACACTGAATCTTTTATAATGCTCTTAATGACAGGTGGATGCATACTGTATGCATTAGTGAGTGTGTGGTGCTTATGGAGTATGGTCACTTATTCCTTATATGAACTGTTTCAAATGCAAGACATTGATTGCATGAGATTAAGTTTGTAAATGATAGCCTGTGTTCTTTTGTAGTGTGCACATATATTTATCATCAAACTGTGATAACTGTGACTAAATTCAGTATATATAGGTCTGCCATATGTTGCCACCCCTCAAAAATTCCTGCCCCCTTCTCGCCACCCCATCAATATTTTTCTAGATCCGCCCCTGCTTCTGAATCTGAATCAGAAAGAGCTTTATTATCAGATCTGTTTAAACACAGAAAATAACAATAGCTACAGAAAAAATACACAATATTCGGGTTGGGTTTTGTGTTATGTCCAAATGCAAGGAAATGTTCAAATAGGTATGTGCATTTAAATAAACTTATAAATATATACTGTTGCATTAATTAATATAATACATAAATACATGCATGAAGAAAATCTTTACCAATGAAACTGTTCTGAAAGAACATTACGTGATGTAAGACAGCGAAACGTAAACTAGTCGCGATTTATATTTGTTCATATGGATGGGTTAATGAATGAATATGGTTTCTTTTTTTATTCTTCTTTTTGTTTGTATTGTTTTATTTATTTATTATTTTTTTCTGTTCAGTGTAGTTAAGTCTAAGCCCCTCTTAATATTGATGTCTTTGAATGAAAGTTGCATGCCAATTTGTTTTGTAAGCTTGTAATATTTTAGTAATAATTCAATAAGAATAAATAAATAAATACATTTAGTAACTGTTTGTCGCATTGTTGCTCCGCCCGTGGCGCCACCGTGCGTCAGCGCAGTGAACTGCAGTAGCGCCTCGCTCTCTGACGTCATCTCTGTGCGCAGGAACGTCTTTACACGTGTTTCCAAACAATCGTCTCCGGTGTTTTCATCTCGCGGAGCGCCTGATTTCTTCGATTAAATAGCGACGTTTCTCGACAGCAGCGGGTCTGTAGCAGTGTGTGTGATGGCGCAGAGGAAGAAGAAGCTGATGAGGAGGAAGAAGAGAGATCACGAGCTCCAGTCTGATGATGAAGAGTTTGAAGTGGCGACACAAGTCAGAGATGATCAGGACACAGTGAGTCGATCGGGTTTACTCTGATTATCGGTTCACTTTCCTTCAGTTTAACACTTTGTTTGTAAACACGAGCCACTGAAGACAGATGAAGTCTGGATGTTAATATAAAATATCGTTCACACTCGATCCGGTTTCCTTTCCGAATGTGTAACTGTTAATGTCCCAATTCAGATTAAAGTGTGTTCCTTTAGCTGTAGATGACAGCGTGCAGTATAAATTAAAACCAGACCCTGTTCAGACCCAGAACAGATACATTATTTATACAAATAATGCATAGATTTTAGTAAGGAAACACAACTTTTAAAACGACGAAGACTCTCGAAATACATGTCCTTTATTTTATTTCAGATTATTATTATTATTATTTTTTAACTGTTATTTTTAAGAGAAGCTTGAACATGCTTTATCAGTTATTCGTGTCCGGGTCATTTTGGACCCAGGTATGAATCCCTGTTTTTCTGATATTATCTGTGATGTCATTCTCACACACTTTTGGGGCTGGATATTTTTTATATTTTTGAACCATAGCAGCGTCACAATTTTCATTTGATCATAGCTCATGCAAGTAAAATTTCACGGTAATAATTATGTTTTGTTGATGGTTTATTAGAGTTGTCATATGTGATTATTGATACTGGTAATTTTCAGGTTATATATATTCTAGTATAATATTTTTCATCTGTATTGAGAAATATTTTGTTTCACTGGAAGCAGCAGTGTTATCTTTCTGTTAATTGTTTACATTGTGTAATATATTCAGAGATCGCCGTGAACATAGTCTTGATGTTGGCGTGGTGTTAAACAGTGAATGAATAAATGATCATGGTTGGTTCCAGTAATGCAGCGGTGTGATCGATCGATTACAGTCAGAGCGTGTTTTCATGTCCTGGTTTTGTGCTTCAGTCCAGCAGAAGACTGCCTCGGTTCCCAGCTTCATCCGACTGTGTGTCTGACGTGGAGCTGGACACCAGAGAGCTCGTCCGAGCCCAGAACAAGAAGAAGAAGAAGTCCGGCGGCTTCCAGTCCATGGGTGAGACGTCTGAATGAAACGTGTGTTCTGTCGATCAGATCAGGGTTCGAGTCGCTCAGTGTCTGTTTCTCACAGGTCTCAGTTACCCGGTGTATAAAGGCGTCATGAAGAAGGGATATAAAGTTCCCACACCCATCCAGAGGAAGGTGAGGTGTCTTTCACATTTCTAGTTATTGTCTTAAAAAAAAAAAAATTCTAGCAAGTGTACATGAAATAAAGTGTTTTTTGTTTACATTGCTGCTGTAAAATAATAAGACTAATCTACATCTCACAGGAGACCGTATGAAGCCCTTAAAGCATCTGTTATTTCTCATTAAAGTGTGTGTGAAGATGTTTGGTGTTCTGTCTCTCTCAGACGATCCCGGTGATTCTGGACGGGAAGGATGTGGTGGCCATGGCCCGGACAGGAAGTGGGAAGACGGCGGCGTTCCTCATCCCCATGTTTGAGAAGCTGAAGGCCCCGCAGGCGCAGACAGGGGCCCGGGCTCTGGTCCTCACACCCACCAGAGAACTCGCCCTGCAGACCATGAAGTTCACCAGAGAGGTCTGTACCTTCACACTGTGCTGCTGCTGATCACCTGCAGTCACTGAGTGTGTGTGTGTGTGTGTGTGTGTGTGTGTTTCAGCTGGGGAAGTTCACTGGACTGAAAACAGCACTCATTCTCGGTGGAGACAGGTGAGCTGGGGCTCCGTTTAAGTCTGAGTTGTATCTGAAGTGTTTACAGAGCTGTAGAAATAAAGTGATTCAACTCTATTGTGTTTCATCACCGTCTGTGTGTCGTCTCTGTTTGTCAGCATGGACGACCAGTTCGCTGCTCTTCACGAGAATCCAGACATGTAAGTTCACACCAAAACACAGCTTTACCAGTGTGTGTGTGTGTGTGTGTGTGATGATCAGGTGTGTGTGTGTGACGGAGGCGTGACGTTCTCTCGTTTCCTCCAGCATCATCGGTACTCCTGGTCGTCTGATGCACGTCATCCAGGAGATGAACCTGAAGCTGCAGGCCGTGGAGTATGTGGTGTTTGATGAAGCTGACAGGTGAGTCCGGATTAAAGCTGCGGTCACTAGCTGTTTTTGGGCTAGGGTTCATGTGTGTTCTGCGTCTCCAGGCTGTTTGAAATGGGTTTCGCTGAGCAGCTTCAGGAGATCATCAGACGTCTTCCAGACACTCGGCAGACGCTGCTGTTCTCCGCCACGCTGCCCAAAATGATCGTGGAGTTCGCCAGAGCTGGTAATCACAGTCCAGATGTTGATACTTATCCTGTTCTAGGACATCACCGGCGTGATCAAGAGCTCCTCTGATAGTTTGATCCTTGTGTTTCTGTGACAGGCCTCACAGAGCCGGTGCTCATTCGTCTGGATGTGGACACCAAACTGAGTGACCAGCTGAAGGTAGACACGGCTTCCTGAATTTATTCATATCGAACTGAGTGGATGGTGAAACAGGGATTGATCATCAGCTGAAAGAGAAACTGTTGCAGCTGTATTTTCAGCATCAGTCTTCAGTGTCACATGATCTTCAGAAATCATGAAAATATGATGATTTACTGCTCAAGAAACATTTCTGATTATTATCAATGTTCACAGATGAACAGAAAGTTCAAAACAACAGCATTTATTTGAAAGAGTTTAAAAACATGCATTTATTGTTACTATTGTTCACTTTTTATTTCTTCTCTCTTCTCCACCAGCTGTCCTTCTTCCACCTGCGGTTGGATGATAAAGCAGCGCTTCTGCTGCATCTCCTGAGAAACGTAGTGAAGCCGCAGGAGCAGACCGTGGTGTTCGTAGCCACCAAACATCACGTGGAGTATCTCAAAGAGGTGCACATGCGCTTTTTACAATGCAGATTGTGTCAAAGCAGCTTTACAGTGTTAAACTGGGAAAGAGTGTGTTGAAATGGGTCAGACGAGACCAGCAGTTTAATTCCAGGCTGCAACAAAGGATTATATAAAGGATTATAATGTATAGCTATAGATACAGTTGCTCCTTTACATTTAGAGAGATTAAGGAAAACTTCCTAAAGAAAGCAGACCGGAACATGGAGGAAAACCAAACTAGAGGTATTTCATATTGCATGGCGAGGAAGTACCGTACCCTACAGAAAAGCATTAAATACCGTTAGATCGGATTACTTTTTATCTCGTTTAGAACAAAACAAGTCCAGGTATTTATTCAATGCAGTGGCGAAATATAGCATCAGCTGGTGCAGATGTTTCCCAGCAGCACAGCAGTAATGACTTTATGAACTGCTTTACTTCTAAAATCAATACTATTAGAATAAAACTGTATCTCTACAGTATCCCATCAAAAGAGAACCGAACACTGTTTCCGACACAATGTGTCCTGTTCCTTTTTGTTTCCTAACTTCATATGTAAAGAGCTTTGAATCAGCAGTGTGTATGTAATGTGTTATAAAACTTGCCTTGGCTTCTTTAATACTATAAAGCTGTTTTGACGCAATCTGCAATGTTAAAAGCACTATAATTAATGGTAAATTGACTAATGCGATTAGTAGGTGCTAAACCCTTCATGGCTTTATTCATCTGCCGTGTCTGTGTGTGTGTGTGTGTGTGTGTGTGTGTGTGTGTGTGTGTGTAGCTGCTGACGGTCGAGGGCATCGAGTGCGCCTACATCTACAGCGCTCTGGACCAGACGGCTCGTAAGATCAACATCGGACGCTTCGTGCACCGCAAGGCCATGGTTCTGCTGGTGACGGACGTGGCGGCCCGCGGCATTGACATCCCTCTGCTGGACAACGTCATCAACTACAACTTCCCGTCCAAGGCCAAGCTCTTCCTGCACAGAGTCGGTGTGTGGCGTCGGACTGACCCTCGTCCAGCGTCTGAGACTCGGCTCTAACACTCGTCTCGTGTTTCAGGTCGTGTGGCCCGCGCCGGCCGAGGAGGAACCGCCTTCAGTCTGGTGTGTACTGATGAAGTGCCTTACCTCTACGACCTGCATCTGTTCCTGGGTCGACCCGTTCAGCTCGCCCTCCCCGAACACACACCAGGTACACAGAACTTTGCTGAGCTGTTAGACATATGAGAAGTGTTGTGTGTATTGTCCCAGCTGTTGATGAAGTGTACGCCCTGTGTGTCTCTGACGCTCTTCAGATGCTGATGGGGTGTTCGGCCGTGTTCCTCAGAGCATCCTGGACGATGAAGAGTCGCAGCTGCTGACGGCTCACGAGAACTCTCTGGATCTCCAGAACCTCCGGCGCATCTCCGAGAACGCTTACAAGCAGTACCTAAAGTCTCGTCCCAGCCCGGCGCCCGAGTCCATCAAGCGCTCCAGAAACACCCCGCTGTCCTCCATGTCTGTCCACCCTCTGCTGGGTGAGTGTGGGTGTCTGGGAGCGACCGCCCCGCTGCACAAACGCTTCCTCAAGGGACAAGATTCGACCATGTGGACACTCCGGGGGGCCTGATGCTTCTCCATATACACACACACACACACACACACACACACACACACACACACACACACAGAGTGCCGGTCAGAAATTTGGGATCAATGATTTTTTTCATGTTTTTAACAGGAGTCTCTTCTGCTCTTCAAGGGTGCATTTATTTGATCAAAAATACAGAAAAAATACATATATTTTGAGAAAATTATGATTTAAAATAACATTGTTCTATTTTAACATTCAATAAATGCATAAATGTAACATTGATGATTCTAATAATAAATCATCATATCAGAATAATTTCTGTAGATCATGTGACACTTTATACTGGAGTAATGATGATGGAAATTCAGCTTTAAAATATAAATAAATCCTTTAAAATATAAATAAATTATATTTTAAAGGATATTAAAATAGATACTATTATTTTGTATTCTAATAACATAATGCAAGATTAAATTTTTATTTTGTATTTTTGATCAAATAAATGCAGCCTTGATGAGCAGAAGAGACTTCTTTAAAAACACTGATCCAGAACTTTTGACTGGGTGTGTGTGTGTGTGTGTGTGTGTGTGTGTGTGTGTGTGTGTATAAAACAAAAATATCTGTAATTTCTCCTATATTTCATTACACCCTAAATTACATTCAGTTGACCATTGCTTACATTAATAATATAACATTTGCTATGAATATCCTACATTTCTGCCACGTCGGGGCAGGTCTAATATATTGTAATAGACAAGCTGCGGTGTGTGGTCTGGACCCCGGCGGACAGGAAGCAGGTTCTGTTCTGAGCGGTTCTCTTCTGTGTTCTTCAGGTTCTGGACTGGAGCCGATGGAGCTGGACCGGCTGCTCATGGTGGACTCCATCAAGGCCTACAAGGCGAAATCTGTACGTCATTTATTATTCACTTCCTCCTCTCTTGGTCAGAAACGTGAAACATCGCACACTTCTGTCTGAAGGCTCCGTTTACTCTCCTCAATCTGTTCGAAACCAGTCGCTCTGATTCTTACGGAAGCTGTTACACAAGTGTGTGTGATGTTCTTCTGCAGGACTTTTGTATAAAGATTCTAAATCTTCTGAAATCAGAAGGTTTGAGAGCACATGGCTGTCTGTTATGGTTCATCAGCGCTGTGTTAATGATGCATACGACACCGTTCAGATGTTTTTAGGATGAGCTGTATATTCTTGTTTCCTCAGACTATCTTTGAAATCAACTCCAACAACAAAAGCAGCGCCAGCGGCGTGATGCGAGCCAAGCGCTCACGAGACGATCGACGGCTCGACAAGTTTTCTAAAGCGCGAGCGGAGCGGGTCATCGAGTCTGTTGTTCCAGCCGTGAGCAGAACCGAGGAAGAGGAGGAGGAGGAGGACGAGGATATTCAGGTGAGCGTCGCTGTAGATCTTCAGTGCTTCAGATCATGCTTAGAAAAAGTCAAGCTTGTGAACTCCTACCTGTGTACAAGAACCTCAAATCACAGTGTTGATCAAAGTCCACATGTTCTCCAGACTGTGTTCTCCGAGGTGGTTGGAGGGAAAAGACGAAAGAAAGATGATGAAGCGGACGGACCGAAGAGCAAAAAGAGCAAAAAAACAGGAAAAGATGAAGAGTTTTACATCCCATACAGACCCAAAGACTTCAACTCTGAGCGCGGGTACGACAGCAGCACTGCATTATCCTTCACATGAGTGGGAAGCATAGACGTTCAGTGTGTGTGTGTGTGTGTGTGTGTGTGTGTGTGTGTCCAGGCTCAGTCTCGGCGCTGACGCCGGCTCTTTCGAGCAGCAAGCCTCTTCTGTGGTCCTGGACCTGATGGGAGACGAGAGCAACACATTAAACCAGAACAAGAGCCTGATGAAATGGTGAGCAGCTCCTTCCCATCATTCCTCATCATTCCTGTCTGCTCATGCTGAAGTTACACGTGTTCACCGCAGGGATCGCAAGAGGAAGCGCTTCGTCCGAGACACCGGCAAAGAGGAAAAAAACAAGAAAATCAGGACAGAAAGTGGACAGGTGGTCACCAGCAAAAAGAGGAAGAAGAGCTTGTATCCTTCTTGAAAACAGTCCGTTTCATTTGTCTAGCACTTTTCATAACGTTGTTTCTAAAAGCAGCTTTACACAATCTGATGATGTTAAAAGTGTCTTGCAGCCAATCAGCAGTAAGGGGCGTGTCCACTCATGTTGGGGGTGGTGCCTGTGTTGTTGGTGCGATGATAAATTAATGCAGAATTGATTCGTTTAAATTCTGAGATCTTCTGAATCCATTATGATCCTCTCTGGAATCGATTCAACAGTGCTTCTCATAAAATCACTTACTGCACCTTTAATGTTTATACAAGTAATTGCATTTTTAAACCGATTATTGAAGGAATAAATATCTGTTTGATTGGATGTTGAGATGTGGGCGGGGCACTTGACAGATCATGGAGGTTAAGGTAAACATTTTAAATACTTTTACTCATGCATGGATGATTGTTCACAATAAGATCTATAGCATGCTTTTAGAAAATGGATCAGGTTAATTTATTTCATTACTACTCTAAATGAATAACATCCCCAAAGAATCGTTCACAACAAGACCAGTTCACACCAACACAAGTATTTGAGACAATTTTTAGACGATGCATTTAAAAAAAATGGCAGATGAAGGTGCATTCTGAATCATTTGTAAAGGTTTGATTGTGCTTGATGGATGTCCAGCCAGAAGAGCATTGTAGATGTCCAGCCTAGAAATGACCAGGGCCTGGACAAGAAGTTGTGCAGCATGCTCCGTTAGAAAGGGCCTGATCTTTCTGATGTTGTGCGATGCAAACCTGATCGGTGCAGCTACCATTGGATCATCTGGTTAAAATGAGAGATAGAGCTGTGTGTCATCAGCATAGCAATGGTAGAAGAAGCCATGTGCTCGTATGGTGGGACCCAGTGATGTTGTGTATATGGAGAAGAGGAGGGGTCCCAGAATTGATCCCTGAGGAACACCTGTGACCAGACTTTCTAAACAAATATTCAACTAATAACATTTTTAGTTGACAGCCCCAACAGACTCAGTGTTGATGTTATGTGGAGTTGTAAAGGTTTGAGGCTGAAATTTGCTTTTGAGTTGGGTTTCTTGACTTCAGTCCAGTTATGAAGAATGGAAGAAGAAATATAAGATCGATGACAGAGACTCGGATGAAGAAACTGGAGGAGCAAACCGAGGAAGGAGCTTTGGAGGTAAGAACAGAAGATCATGTAGAATAATAACATTGATCCTGATTCATTATAATAGAATTATGCCTATTCCCAAGTGAAAACTATTCTAATATTATGTACTATTATTAATCTAACTGTGGTAAGGATAGCAGTGAGTTTAAAACAGAGTGAACTATTTAAAGCTTTAAAAACACTGATATATGGAAATAATCTGTTCAGGAGCTAGAAGTACATATGATAGCTATTGATCATCATTTAATTACTCATATATGTGTCCCTGATTAGCTACGGGTAAATTTTGTAGCAATTGACAATACGTTGTATGGGTCAAAATTATCATATTTTCTTTCATGCAAAAAAATCATTAGGATATCAAGTAAAGATCATGTTCCATGAAGATATTTTGTATATTAACTACCGTAAATATTTTAAAAAATTAATTTTTGCAAAGAATTTCATTTGTATTTTGAAAGCTTTTTACTCAATATTTAGATTTTTCTTTTTTTTTTTGCATCCTCAGATTCCATATATTTTATTATTGTCCTCTTAACAAACCATACATCATTGGAAAGATGATTTATTTAGATTTCAGATGATGAATAAATCAACATTTTTCTGGTTTTGTGCGGCAGGGTCATATATGTAAAAAAGAACTGTCCAAATATAACGTTGCATATATATATATATAGATATATAGATAGATAGATATATATACAATCTGAGGATCCAGTGGCTTCAAAACCACATTTTCAGAGCAGTTTATTCTGATCAGAGAAGTTGTACAACAGTCCGCGCTGCTCTGTTTGTGAGTGTTTGTGGTGTGGTTTCTGCAGGCCGCAGGGGACGAGGAGGAGCTCCATCACAGCCGGCTCAGCAGCGCAGCGGATCAGGTGTACGATCCGAGCTGAAGAACCGCGAGCAGATCCTCAAGCAGCGCAAACGCAAGGCCAAGCAGCAGTTCCTGCAGAGTGGAGGCATGAAGAAGCTCCGTGCCAAAGGAAGACAGCGCCTTGGTGAAGTCATGAGATCTGGCTTTGGTCGCGGCGGCTTCAAGAAAGGAAAGATGAGGAAGAAACTTTAAGAGCCGAATCAGGGAAGAGACTTCTGGAACCGTTCCATCGGTGCAGGGATGTTTTGGGTTCCCCTCTTGCTCTGTTGACAGTAAAAAATAGTAATAACAGAAAATATTTTTTTCATTTAAAAGTAATAAATGCAAAAACCACAACAGTAAGACACTTACAATGGAAGTAAATGGGCCACGCAAGGCAGCAGAGCCACACACCTTTATACCTGTTAACATGAGACCCGAGAGATTAAAATGTTAACTGACTGTGTCTGTGTGAAGTTTTATTCAGTTTTTCAATTCCACTTACTTTAACATGCCATGCGTGAAGCGTTCCACAAAACTACTTTAAGTATGAAAGCCTTTAGTAATTAAATAGTTTGTAATTATGCCTAGAGTTTTGTGGGCCTGGGGCAAACTCAACTCAAGTTTCATGTTGGAAAAGTAGTTTAAATTAATGTATGTTTTAAATATTAAATGGAACGATAAAATAACATTGTTAACCGGTTAATGGCCATTTAAATTTTTCGATTCTGTTCGGAACTATAAAATTTGATTTAGTTTTTGTTTCTGGTTCCGCTCCTGTCAAAATTTTGTTCTTTTCTGGTTTTCGTTTACATTCCTTGAACCGGTTCAGAGCCCTGGTTTTAAGCAGGCTTCACAATTGAAAGTTTAATCTGAAGTGAACCCAGGAACGAACATGTTCAGATTGAAGAGCACTGCTGGCACTATAAAGCTTTACAGAGATTTACACAATAAAACTCCATAACTATTTCATTTAATAACTATATTTCTAAAATTGTTCGGTAGCACACAACGCAATGTTTAAAGGTGGCAAATCTGATGAATGAAAATTTAAAACATTTGACAAAATTCACATTCATTTATGCACCAATAAAATAAGCAACAAGTTGCGATTTACTACTAAATCAAATGACACTTAATTTAACCGGAATTGTTAAACAAATGGAACAAATGGATCGTCAGTTCACTGGATACATACCACACATATAGTCTAATTTTAGTGCATAAATACAGGTTAAAAAAAGACAGGTCTAATATAATGAAATTACTTTTGCGTTTTTATTTTAAACGCGCGTGCGCCACACGTGGCTTCTTCCCGCGCAGTTATTTCGAAAGTTAACGGTCCCTGAGCCAGCTGTCGCGCTACTGTATTCCTGATCCTGAGGAAGCGGTCTCTGGACGCTAGTGATATGATGATGATGCTAATCTAGTAAAATTAGGCGTATCTGTAGTATGTCATGCATTAAGACACAACTAATAGTACTTGATGACATTTTAAAGTCAAGAAAGTCCATATAGACTTTAAAAAACGTGAAATCGGCTGAAAATATTAAACATGGTTGATCTCGGACCACTGGTTAGTCTGAAGCTAAATCAAGTCTGTGACCATCATCAGTGCTTTAAGTGTACCAAAAGAGGTGCCGGTACTCTTATTATAGCCACAAAAAAATTATTTTCTGTTTTCTGTTCTATTTTCTTTTTTTTTTGATGACTCCCCTCATCCCCTGATATGCAGCAGTCAACAGGTGCCCTTAATAAATCATTTTATTAGTTTGTGGATTTGCTTGAGCTAGAAAGAACTACTGAACGTAAATAAAATATGCAAAATGATTTTTAATAACTCCTGAACTGACTGAAATGATTCGCGAACCCGCTACGAACTCTCGAATTGATTCAAATGATTTGCGATCCCCAAACTGACTCAAATGATTCGTGATACCGTTCCGAACTCCCAAACTGACTCAAATGATTCGCGAACCCGCTCCGAACTCCTGAACTGACTCAAATGATTCGCGAACCCGCTACGAACTCTCGAATTGATTCAAATGATTTGCGATCCCCAAACTGACTCAAATGATTCGCGAACCCGCTCCGAACTCCCAAACCGCTTCAAATGATTCACGCTCCATACTCCGAACCTGGAAGAATTAGGAAGCGTGCATTGTTGAAGGGCGCTCTGAAAAGCGGCAGCGCAGGCAAAGGATTAAAATGAATATATCAATTTAAAGATATCCAAATGAATTTACTGGTACGCTAAAATCACTTCTGTGCGCACGGAGAGGTGGCCATACGCTCAAGAGCTATATTTGGAAGTGGCGGTACTGAGTGTGCCTACCGTCCCACTTAAAGCACTGACCATCATCATGTTCTACCATTTTCAATGTAATCTGTCAACTCAGATCTGCAGACTGGCTTGTGTCAATTTTTCGAGACTGTAAAATCGGAGAAAAAATCGTGTAGTGTATTCCAGGCTTCAGTTTACTATTTTTCTCTGTAAACATTTACAAAGTGTATGGAGCCTGATGTTTTAAATTGATTCCTCAATTCCAGCAAATATGAGAGTACATTGCTAAAATAATTTATTCTATGTTGGGGCTAATTATGAAGGTACAAAACTACTGACCTGACTGGGATAGCAAAACAAATGACCACATTGAACACATCTGGCCCTCACAGTTTATTTTCATTATCAAAAACTTAAGTGAAGTCATTTACCTGACTAACACCCTGTCCATATCTGAACTTGAAAACTCAATTCTATATAATATATATTAAATTTTTTTTTATTTTTTTTTTTGGAGGTTGTGTAAGTTAAAAAAAATTACAGTGCAGTTTTCAGCAAACTCTTGCATTTTACATCTATTGATGTGATATATATGAGTACTTGTCTTGAATATATTTATCTTAACTGCGGTTGAGTCCCAGAGGAATGTTTTTCCTTCAAGAGCTCCATCATGTGAGCTATTAAAGCCTGTCTGATAGCAGCTGATCCCGCAGAGAGCAGCACTTCCAGCTTTCCAATCGGATGGCCTTCCCGCTCGGAGGTGAAGAGGGCCGAGCGTCTTATCAGCTTTCCCAGACCGGACACAGCATCCTCTTGAGAAGAGCGTAGTTCTGAAGCGCTGAGCTGCTTATCAAGAATGGCTGTGTGTAGTGTGGCCATTATTAGACTGTCAATCACAGTCTGGACTCAGTTTGAGAAGCTCTCTTTGAGACACGAACATTGATGCACTCCGCAGAAATGGATGCCCTGTTTCTCTTCACTTCCAGGTGAAACACGGCACTGTTTGGATCGTTTAGTGGCTCGAGGGACGTTTTCTGTTAGTTCCTCTAGAGCTGATGATTGATGTCAGAAGTGGACGAACCACACTCATATCTGAGCATATTTCATGGTTAATAAATACAACCCTGCTTATCAAAAATGTAAAAAGTTCATTTTTTCTCACCTGCTTGCAGAAGCTGTGCGAGAATGTGCCTGTTTGGATGTTAAATATTTAGCCGATTTGACGATGTGCTTCTATGTTTTGGGAGACATGAGCTCCAGAGCGTCAGCGGCGTTCAGTGCTCATACTCCTGCAGAGAGAGCGCCTGGGATTCACCGCTGGATCTGATGTCTGGAGAGGTTAAACATGAGAGATATTTTGTTTTGGGTAAATGTAAGAGGCAGTCTTTGGTCTCATTAATCTAATTTTTATTCCAGAGCAAATAGTTGTGGCTATTAAATCTCTTGACTTTAAACTTCAATGCTGGATATCAGAGAGCTGCCTTTGTACTTCTGACTGAATTGCCTAGCAACTTTTATGATGGCTGTTGTTTTTTATTAAATATTATTATTCAGTAAATAATATTTTATATAAATAAAACTAGTAGTTATTTAGTATTGGTAAATGGTGTATGCATTAGTTATGGTGATTTTAGTTTCATTGTTCTGCCATTAGATGGCGACAAAAGACAGTTTTACGAGTCCGCAGGAGAGACTTTTAAATTGAAAAATATTAAAGTGCAGTTTTGAGCAAGGAAGTCATTTTTCCTTTCAGTGATGTCATCAGAAATCACCATCAGCAGATGAAAGGATAGGAACCTGTTGACTTCAAAACTAAGTGTGAAGATGTGATTGAGCAGAAGAATGAATGCTGTATCAGATGCAGGTAATCACAATAACTTAATAATACTCCACTATAAACACAACAACACACTCGTAGCCGTGATATATGGCTGTATATTGGCACGGTGTGATGATCTGCTTGTGTGATATTGCTCATGTCTGATGTTGTTGGGTTTGTTATGATGTCATGGTGGAATCAAGTCATGATTCACTATTTATTTCAGATTTTATGTTGTGAATATTGTAGAGCGTTCAGTTTCATTATTAGGAACTAAAACAATATGCAATGGACAATCATTGTAGAAATAATGTGCTTGAAGGCTTCATAAAGATACTGAAGGTAGATTTCAGCTGTTCCCTCTTGAAAATGTCTTTCTTTAACACAATAACATAAACAGATCTTCTTCCATTTTAAAGTCAGTAAGATGTTTAATGTTCTGTTCTGTTCACCATGGCTGCATTTATTTGATTAAAAATGGTGAAATACTCTTTCAATTTATAATAAGTTTTGTATGTGTTAAAATGTTGTATTTTCAGCATCATTCCTCCAGTCTTCAGTGTCACATGATCTTCAGAAATCAGAATAATATGTTGATTTACTGCTCGAGATACATTTCTGATTATTATCAATGTTAAAAACAGTTGTGCTGCACAATATCTTTGTAGTAAAATAAAATAGTATAAATGTCACTTTTGACTTTTAATGTGTCACTGATGAATAAGTATTGATTCGCAGACTTTTGGATGCATTCTCTCTCTTTAGATGCTGGCATGAACCCTGCAAACTTTCCTTTGTTTTCTGGCCTCACCAACATCAAATCTTGATTTAAACATTTACTGCTGTGCTTGATTTGGCCACAAGGCGGCAGTGTTGAGCAAATAACCACATATGATCCTTCAGAGGTGTTTTGGGAGACTTGGCTGACACTTGTGTGTTTCTGCACATCCTCCCTCGGTCGGAGCCAGTGGTCTTGTGATTTAGCCTCCTGTTCTTGAGCATGAACAGCTAGATCTAAACCTGATCAGGTCTGTGAGAATCAGATCAGAGAAAGCCCTTCTCACATCCCGCACAGACATCAGATACCACGAGTGTTTCCCTGTCTTTTCCTCGGGAGCATTCGAGGATCTTTTCGTTTTCTGTTTTTGTTTCCCTACACAATAACATCCCACTGATCCTAACAACGCTGGAGGAATTGAACTCCATCCCTTCGCTGTGCTACCACCTGTCATGGACTCCTGAATCATGGGCCAGACCTGCTCGAGCCTTTTGTGCCACTGCGATAAATCCTGATACACCCTATTAGACAGAAGAAGTGAATGTGACGGCCAGGCGTTTAGTTACAGCATGTGGCCAGAGAATGTGCTTCCTCGGCACGCGAGGGACCGCTCTTGTGTGTGAGCTCCGCTTGCTTCTCTTCTGTTATAGAGCACAGCCAACTGTGATGTGTTTGAGACACTAGGTGTAGGACACTGAAGGGTTAACAGCAGCTCTGCACTAGTACAGCTGGTGAAACTCCGTTAAAGAATAGTTCACCCAAAAATGAAAAATTACACGTACACCGTCCATGATGTAGGGCACTTTTATTCTTCAGTTGAACACTAAAGAAGGTTTTTAGCTGAAGCCGTGCTCTTTGGTGATTCACGTAATGAGAGTCAATGGGTGCCGTCACTTTGAGAGCATGTAAGGCAACATGAAATTATTCCCTCAAACTCAGCATAAATTAAAAGCTGCACAACAAATACTTACAGTTGAAATAATATATCATTGTTTTTCTAGCGGCCCAGTGATGAGAATTGGTGGAGCATGTTAAAGTCTTATTATTCCTAAAAACATCCTTCAGGTTCCTTCATGAGGCTGACCGAGTCTAGTTCAGATTAATGTCCCAAACTGGGCTCCGTCTGCATGTGTTTTGTGTTACTGACGAGGAACTAAAGGCCGTGCTGAGCGCTTGTGTAGTGTTTCTCTCTCTTGCTGTTGTGTTTTTGCAGATGTGGATGACTGTCTGCTAATCTTTTTTTTGTACATTGTACTGTGTGTAGAAACTTGCTTTCTGACTTCAGTGTGAACGGTTGATGTTCATGCAGTTTTCTAAACTCTGCATTTATATGAAAAGCAATTGTAATTATATATTTATCAATATATAGCATGATTTTCTGCTGAAGCTGGTTTGGTGAGCGGTCAGTAGATGTACAGGACTGATTCGGACGCTTAGAGCTGCTCCTGTAACGTGCAGTTTTCATGGGACAACAAACCTTCTTCAAACCTATCTGAAATCAGTTTTTACTATTTTAATTTTGTCTGGACTCTTTATAAATCAAAAAACAAGTCTAATTAATTAAAATTAGAAAAATTAGCAAATTTAACATACATTTATTAATCCTATAAAACACTTTTGTTTTCTGCTTATCAAATGATGGCACAAAATATGAATTTAATCTTTTAATGTAATGAAAATTAAACAAAATAAAAAAAATTTGCAAACAAATGTATTATAAAAATTAAAACAAGAAATAAATATTGTGTGGTTATTCCAAAATAAATAAAGTTGTAATAATTTTAGCAATAGTAGCTAGTAGTAGTATTACGTACATTCTACTAAATAGAAATATGTCTGAAAGCTGAATAAATGATCTCTCCAGTGATGTGTGGTTTGTTCGGAGGAGAGTATCTGTCTGAGATACAACTATTAGAAAATCTGGAATCTGAGGGAGCAAAAACATCTAAATATTGAAAAAATCATCTTTAAAGTTGTTCAAATGAAGTTCTTAGCAATGAATATTACTAATCAAACATTAAGTTTTGATATATATATACGGTAGGAACATGGAACATGATCTTTACTTAATATCCTAATGATTTTTGGCATGAAAGAGAAATGTATAATTGTGACTCATACAATGTATTGTTGTCTATTTCTACAAATATACGTCTGTGACACTGATGACTGCTTCTGTGCTGGAGGACACTGATGTGTCTTCAAATGACCAGATCATTATTTTGACAAGTTTCCTTGAATACCTTTACATTTCTGTATATGATATGACCATAGTTGAAGTGACTGTGAGAGCGGTGTTTAAGTCCTCGTTTAGAGAGACGACGGACGCTGAAATCACTGCGAGCGTCACACGCTTCAGTAAACCAAACACACCGAGACACATGTGATTCATATTTAAGTATTCTTTTAGCTGCTTAATATTTACTGATAGAATCCATATCATGATTTGATTTAATTGAAATGACCTACTTTTGATTAATTCCTCCAAACTTTGTCAAATCCCATGACATTCTGTGTTGTCCAGTAAATTCTGCTCTTATGACTGTATTCCGTGATTCCTCCGCGTTTATCATAAGGTCGTTCCCCACTGACCACCAGCGCTGTCCGGCGCGGTCGAGGGGGCTGGACGTGATGTGGAAGTGTGCGGTGGGCAAGGGCAGACAGGACATGACCCGTGAGAGGAAGTCGCTGGAGAACACATCCATCACCAGAGCCACAGCAATGATCAAACCCCAAGCAGCAGCGCATGAATCAAGCCCTTCACACCCTCTTCATCAAGAGTCTCTGACGCTCATTAGCTGCAGCGGGCAGTCAGACCCTACCTAGTGCCCTACAGTAGAGGAGAGCACCAGGAGAGATTGAGACGGCTGTATCGTCCTCCGTCTGTCTCTTGATGCTGATTTACTGGAGTGGCTTATTACCTCTGCATCCAGGGCAGACTCTTCAAAGACCAGAGGTCAGTTCTCCAGCCAGCGCTGACCACTGGACAGATGGCCCAAAGGTCATCAATTCAATCCCATAGTTTCAGGAAAGGAAGGCCAGACCAAGGTTTCCACCGCCCCTGTGCAACACTGTCTTCAGACAGCAGAAACTGATTAAATACAGTAGATGTTGTAATAGAGGATAACACTGATGTGCCACTGTTGTCACGGTGGGAAATAAGACTCGAAAGACATCAAAACATGATTTTTGTTTGTTTTCTCTCCATTCTGTCACAGATGGAGTATTAGCTCCTCTGCCTTGTTTAACATCCATTGATATCATCGACTTGACTCTATTTAAACAGAACTGAGCTGCACCATGACTTCACCGAGTCAACGTAGATTAATAAAATAACTTGACAAGTTGTAGTGGGGCGCACTCGTTTCTGAAGATACGTTTCTGTCTCTGATTTATTTCATATTGTAATTCTGGGACCCCTGAAGTGGGTCATATTGACATTAATGACTCACATTTGATCTTGAAATGTATATGATGTGTTCTCTCACGTGGAGGTGTTTGAGTAGTTTGAACAACATCTAGGGGAATTAATATGGGTTTTTATGTAGTTAAAACTAATTCACATTCGATACTCAAATGTCCCTTAAACATCAGTGTGAGGTCACTATCTGCTTTATATCGGATGACAGGTATTTGATGTGCAGTGTGTTGTTTATTTAAAAAAAAA
This sequence comes from Carassius gibelio, assembly GCF_023724105.1. Taxonomy (NCBI): domain Eukaryota; kingdom Metazoa; phylum Chordata; class Actinopteri; order Cypriniformes; family Cyprinidae; genus Carassius; species Carassius gibelio. The sequence goes on from NC_068400.1 coordinate 42,956,605, forward strand.
AAGATCAAATATTTAGTTTTTATAGTTGTATTTTAGAGGGTTTTTCTTTAGGATTGTGGAAGGCTGAGGTGTTCCTCATGATGGCAGATGGACAGTGAGCTTGTTTGGAAGGTCCAATGAAAATTCGACATGACTGTAGAAAAGCGACTGGAACGATGAAGAAAACATCCGATGCGTCAGGATTAAATGCCTCGTCTTCCTCACTTTGCCCACTTTGGTCTGTAAAAGGTCCCAAACCTGTAATAGTGTCACCCTGGTGCATTCACAGTTAATCCAGTTTAATTTTTAAAGCATCCATGAGTGTGTACAGGGGGCATGGATCCCTGCGTCTGCCAGCAGCACATCTGAACACACTCCTGGAGACACCACAGACGCTTTCAGGCTTCCCTCGGACATCCCACAGTATGATCTCATTCCCAACCGCATTTGACCACGTCCTCGTCGTTAATTGTTAATGTTCTGTCGACGCAGCTTCTCAGGCAAACGTTAAGTCTGAGAATCGTGCGGTGGGTCTGGGAAGAATCCAACACATGCCTCATATCAGATCATTAGCTGTTCCAGCCTTACGTATTACAATACACGTGTGGCATCATACAGCGAAAGGCCAATTCTCGAGGCACTCCGACATCAAACGCTGTCAGGATTTGAGTTATCGTGCTCCGAATCTGGCCAGCATGGATCAGACAGAAACGAGGATGGACCTGGTGGAGCTGCGAAAGCTGAAATCTGCAGCGAGTTACTCCGCGGAGTCGGGGATGATGGGAGACGAAGAACAGGCGTCCTCTGTGGACAGCCTTCTTCATGACAGGACCCAAACTCTGGGCCGCTGTGTAATGGATGAGAATATTTCCCCAGCCACTTCAAAGCCTCTAATGGGTCACTGATAACACCGTTCTACAGCATTTTTGGGTTTGGCTTTGAGCCCACACTTCAGCTGGCACGGTGCCAACATGCTGTAATCCTTTCAGAACGATTCACTCCTGCAACCCTGTGATAGATGCATGCATTTGCTCTACACTTTTATATTAGTTTATCGTATCGTATTAGTTTATGCAGCTTTTAATTTTCAAGTTTTCAGGCAAAAAACATTTTCAAACCAGAGCACATTTAATAAACTTATTTTTTGTACATCTGATAATGTGCCCTGGTGAATCTTTCACTGAAGAACAGTTTGGAGCAGACGTCACAGATGTGTCATCTCACGATTCTGACATTTTTCACACAAATGCAAGTTTGTTTCTCCAAGTTTGGACTTTAACTAAATTTAACTCGACAGTAGTGCGTTTGTCAATTCTGAGGGTGAAAAGACAGAAGTGTGGGGTATATACAGTACTCATGATTCGAGAATAAGAATTCTGAAATCTAAATCCAATTTTCCATTCTTTTATTCCATAGCTTGCTCCTTGAAAGCTCATGTTCTGCTCATAGACCAGATAGGCTCCGCCCACAAAAACGACGTCACTGTTTTCAAACACCGAATTGGTTTAAAAGGCCAATAACAAGTTTTGGGAACTTATCCTCTCATGTTGTCTTAGATACACAAGGACTGGGAGCTTCTTTGTTCTGGTAGGGTTTTGGAGTGTATTGATGAGGATCTGTCTGATGTGTGCACAGCAGTGAACCACGTCTCTGATCTATTATTCTTACAGGGTTTAATTCATGCTAATGCATTTGTGCTGTCCTTATCCTCACACCCTTGTTCACATCTAGAGGCCTGTTCGAAATGATTACATGCAGCTTGGTTCATTTTTAATGGCCACAGAAGAGTCGTGCAGCGAAGTGACAAATCGCCCCCAAATTTATTTTAGGGATGAGACCAAGCAACCCCATGAGTGATATTGTGCTTTTGCCATTTATTAAAATAATTGAATTTAATTAAAGTTTATTTATTTATTAGTTGCAGCTTTTTGTAAACGTGCCACAGCTGCTCTGAAGGTTTTTGGCAGATATCATCGGTTTGCTGGAGATTCATTAAATGCATGAATCAATGAATACTCCATTACAGAAAACAAATACTGCTTTTAGAAGTGAACTGTAACAGTTTGGCAGATTCTATTCAGTTTTATATTTTTAATCATTTCAATCCTTACATCTCAATATGCATTTTTTTTCTTAAAAATATGACTTTCTTTAAGGTAAAATATATGCATGTGTAGAGACACACTGAAAAGAAATCTAAAGTCGAGAAAGGTTACGGCAACCAGCTTCAGGAGATTTTTGAGTTTTGTTTTAAGTCGTGACATTTGCTAAGTATGGTGACCCATACTCTATTTAACACAGAGCTTAATAATATATTTAAGATAGAAGATGTTCACATATAGTCTACAAGAGAACATCTCCTTGACTCTTAACACTGTTTCCAGCAGAATGATCCGCAGCTGTGTGTTTGTGTTCAGTGATAGTTGTTCATGAGGATAAACTATCGGCTGTTCTTCAGAAAAATCCTTCAGCTCCCACAAATTCTTTGGTTTTCCAGCATTTCCAGTATTTGGACCCTTTCCAACAATGACTGTATGATTTTGAGATCCATCTTTTCACACTGAGGACAGCGGAGGGACATGAAATTATCTTCTGTAGCTTCTGAAGGGCAATACTAAATGAAAAATATGATATTAAGGAAAAATAAGAAAAATGTACACATCAAGTTTAATACAATGTACACACATACAGACATTTATAAATGAGGCTTTCAGCTGAAACCATAAGACATTTTTCCAATAACAGCACTGAAAATGAATAACTTCTTTAGGGACAGACTCTGCTGATTGTAAACAGGTCTACTAGTGACACGTTTTATGATGTTTCTGCTGCTGCTAATATGGATGCAGAGATGTGTGGCTCTTTAATTGGGGGTCGTTTAAACAAGTGTATGAACATGCTTTTGTTACCGGAATCTCTGGATGGTTTCCAGACCGGCTGTGTCAATACCAGAGACGGAAACCTCATTTCTGGCACGCTCGCTCTCACACAGGACGTTGTGTTATGTTGGTGACAAGACTTTGCTGTACAGATTTGGGGAAAGCGAGGCACTGCATTTCAGATGGTTGACCCGGAGTCTTCTACAGTAAATAACCTGTCTGGTAAATAAGTATTGAAATGTAGTTGAATGGCATGTGTGAAAACTGGTATAACAGTAGAGATCTTTTAATTAAGGTTGTCATTTTAGTGCAGTTTATAATGACTCTGTAATGAATTATTTTTACCATTGCAAACAAATCCAGCTTTAAGTATCACCTTCATGTTTATGAGTTTTATTTCAAATGAGTGCAGATGCAGGACACGTTCAGAAACAAACTGAATACAGTGGAATGTGTCAGTGGAAGGAGAGGTCAAAGTTGAAAATCGTTTTGTGACTCGACACTAGCACTGTGCGATTAATCGAAATCGCGATTTGAGACGTTACGATTTGCTAATCGCAAAAGCCTGCGATGTGGACGCGATATTACTCTGTCCCAGAGCGTATGCTTGACTGCAGCCTTGAGTGACAGTCTCACTAACCAATAGAGTGAGGGCACCTCCGTTCTGCCCAATCAGCTCTGCTCTAGCCAACTGTGTAAACGCCCACCATTAAATAAACAAAAACAACGGAAAGCAGGAGAGAGACCGAGTGGGATTATGGCGTCTACAAGCTCAGGTCAATAGTTAGGTAAAATAAAACTAAAGAAAAGCATTATGTCAATTAAGCTTTGAAAAGACGGACAATGAACAAAAAAGATAATTTACAAGAGCTGCATCACAATCTAGCGGCAACCTCCCGCTCCCTCTTGAAACCAATAAGGAAGTGACTAAAACTGTAATTCATCGAGTGGCCGCTTGAGGCTGGCTGCAGAAGAGAGTCAGTCCCATAGACTCCCCATGTTAAAATGCCCAACTTTACAGCAGAAAAAAAAGTTCCTAAACAATGCGAATTCACAAAACATTGTTAAGAAAAAAAAATCTTAACTGCATTTTCTTCTTTTTAAACCTAAAGAAAAGTTTAGAATTTTACAATTTTACAATTTTAGAATTAACTTATTTCTCAAGGGTTACCCGGAGGTTTGAGGCCAGGCTAGTTGTCGAACCGACCCGCCGCTGGAGGGAGTGTGTCCATCAGTGTGTCCATGGGCTGACCCTTTGTGTCCAGGAGAGGGGCGGAGCCTCGTTGGTGGGGGGCTTGGGAGAGGATTCTTGTCCAAACATTCTGCACGCGGATTTGTATTCATTGCACCCCTGCTGCTATTGATATCATTACGCGGGGCTCTCCAGCTGAGAGGAGGGGCCCTGCTTGAGCGGATGGGAGGTCACCGAGACGGAAGCCCTAATGAGAACTGACACTGGCTCCAGGTCGGCCGAGCATCTACCGGAATTCTATCGGAGCCGCACTTTCCCAGTCAGCGCATTAGATCAAAGATCATTACCTGCTAATCAAAACACATGAGCATGAGGCTCCGCTTTTTGCAGTACTTCTGCGGCAGCTACCGGATCAGAGCTGCTCGGCCCACAGAGAACAGTAGCGCTAGCTCCAGCTACACCAGAGACTGTGCCCTCGAAAACCAAGTGTTCTACCAAAAATGTCTACCCTCTTACTGTCTTTGATCTCTTTTTGATGTACATTCATGCATCTGACAGACACTAAGCAACTTGCACTGCATTCAAGGTAGAGCGATGGGGGAAAACACGGATGGAATTAACTGTTTGTAACAGAATGTCATGGAATTTGTTAGAGTTTGAATTAATTAATAAAAAGTAGGTCATTGCACTTAAGCCAAATCATGGACTGACATATATGACGCTGGCAGTGATTTCAGCGTCCGTCGTCTCACTAAACAAGGAAATAAACACATGAACACCATCTCCAGAACCGCTCTTCATGAGCATTTTACCTTCTCCTTTGAGTAAAAATAGTGTCATATACACAGAAATGTTATTAATAGCAACCCGTCAAAATAAAAGTTTGTTTTAACTTGAAGACATATATTACTATTGTTCAATAGACTGGATTTCATACTACTACTATTACTAAAATTATTAAAATGTATTAAGGAATATTCACACAATATTTAGTGGATAATGTTTTATCTCTTCATTTGATTACCAGAAAACTTAAAATGCAAAACAATAAATTAATAAATTATAAATTGTAAATAAATTGTAATTAAAAAAAATGGAATCTAGTAAAAATCAAATGGACAAATTTATAAAAAAAAATGAAATTTGGGGGGAAAAAATAAACCAAACTCCACAGGACCCTATTCATCTATCAGTTCATGCGTTCGCTGCAGTCTCAGCACTGCTTCATGAAGGATTTGCTGTTTTTTTTTATTCACACGCACTTCGAAGCGATGGGTTAGTGATTGTTAAATCAGTTTCATATTTGCCAGAGGGTTTCTGATCAAGTTGAATTGATGGATTATGGAGAACTTGTCTATAAATTCACCACATGGAGTCTGACAAAGAAACTTCTCTTGGCCAGCAGAATCGAGGTCGTGTGATGTAATTGGAGGCGTGGTGTAGTGATGTGTGTGTGTGTGTGTGTGTGCACTCTGTGTGAACCTGCCTTGAGCTGCTGATCTGAGATCAGACCGTCTGCTCGTCTCGGTCAGTGTGATGTCAGGAGCGGCGCTGATCTCAGATCTGCTTCTGTGGCTGATGGGGGCCGGGGGCTTGAGCTCTGGCCTAATAACCTCAGCTCAAATCCTATTCTGCCTGCGCCATTGTTGCTTCATTAGGTCGCATCTTCCATCCGAGTGCAGCAAAGTGACTTGGAGAATCATGAGGGATTTGTGGAGTCTGCGTATAGATCGCCCCTTTTATCTTAAAGCCCTGTGCAGACAACAGCAGTCTGCCGTCTCTATTCATATGTTCTGATTGAGAAACGCCTTCTCCTCATTGCTCCAGATGAGTTGCATGGCTGTCTGTTTGGCATTTCAGTGAAAGTATGCCAACTAGAATCGTCTGATACGGTTTTTGTTTGTGCATTGGTTACATTAGATCTAAAATGCAGTCGGCTCACATGCTCTTGATGCTCACATGCGATGCTCTCGGAGATGTCAGTCGTGAGGAAGGACCATTAATTGTTTGTTTGAGTTTCTGCTCCGGTGAGCATGTTATGTCTCCATTAGCAGGGGTTTGTTCCTCTTGGCAGCAGGGGGCTCTCACACATCCTACTGACTGTTCACTGCTGTCTGGTGCCATGCAGACTGTCTGGTGTGTGTGTGTGTGTGTGTGTGTGTGTGGAGATTAATGACTAGATGAAGGCAGTGAGCATGAGATGAAGCGCTCTTGTTAATCCATGTTGACCCAAATGCTGTTCAACAGTTAACCCTACTATCATTTTAAAACTACTACTAACCTTATAAAATATAGTTAAATAATTAAATAGTGTATAATTAACTGGCGCCTTTTGGAGCTTTTCAGAAACTAAATTGTTTGGGGTTTCTTCAACTACTGGTACTTTTATTGTGGATTTATTTAAGGATTTTTTTTTCAAATGTATTTTATGTTTCAATTTTATTCTTAAAATAGAAAAAATATTTTTTATATTTAGATGATTTATAGCGATTTTTAAAAGACTTAATGTAGTGTAATTTATCAATTACTTCTGTTGTCTTTAAAACATGGTTAAAGATGATTGCTGAATATACTTACATTTGTGGAAAACTACAACGTAATTTCTGTTGTAACTTGTATGTGTTGTATTTAAATATATTTGTAACACATTTGTAATTAAGTTGCAATTTAGTGCATTTAAAATATATTAAATGTAAATTGCATAACTCACTTCAGTTCATACATAAAATACTTTATAATATGATGATTTATTATTAAAATAAGGAATTCAAATGCGTTACTATTTCATTATTAGTATATTGTTGGCAAGCAGTTTGTAATATTTGAAAAATGCTACAAGTGCACTTTCAGTATAATTACGTGCACTTTGTGATGAGGGATGTAATGTATGAAGCCAAATCACTTTTTAACAATATTTTATAGTATCCCACATTTTGACTGAAATGACTATACAATTAGCTTCATCAAAACAAAATGAGTTTTCGAACATTGTTTAATTGCAGAATGAGTTATGGTTTAGGATGTGTGGGAAGTTACATATGTTCCTTGGTTCAGAATCGTGATCATGTCCACCATCAGGAGAGCGTGTTTGACTTCTGAAGAGAATCACTTGTGTAAGTAAATCTGCAGCACACAGGTTCTGTCACAGTCAAGACACTTCAGTCAGAAGTCAGTTCAGCTACAGGAACGTTCACAATTGTGTCTCCGAGAGGAATTTTGGTCAGACAGATTCCAAGCGTGGCAGCAGGATAAGGCTGTGGAAAGATCGCTTTTATCTCTGCAGCACTTTTGCCTTTAGTTGATGATACACTGACCTTCCTCATCGATCTCCAGCGCTCTAAGCTCCTGTTCACTCTGATAATGAGACTCCACTGATAATGAGGAAAACTAATCGCCCGCCTGTATGTTGTGGCTGTTCAACCATTAATGACTCGCATTGTCACGACACATCTTGATTTCACTGACGTCTCTTCCTTCCAGTGGCCTGTCACATGGACTCCACATCTCTCAACGGGACAGAAGACTGTCTAAGTCCGCCAATTAGCCCCAAAACATTAATAGAAGTTTGTGTTGGGCGATATGCACAATTGTCATACGTGACCCCGGACTATAAAACCAGTCATCAGTTTTTTTAAATATGACTGAATTTGTTTTTGATAAAGAATATGATACCATATGATGCGATTCCAATTGTTCCTTTCTCTTTGGAGTGTTACAAGCTCTTGGAGCATGAAGAAGATCTGTAAAGATGCAAAGACTAAAGTCTCAAACCCAAAGAGATATTCTTTTATCAAAGTTAAGACTCCCCCTAAACGCCCCCTAAAACAGATTGGCCATTGCATTTATAAACTCAGTGAAATTGTCTGTAATTGGTTATAATTCGCAACACTTTAAGAATGCGGACAAAGAAATATGATGGAACAAATAATACTTACGAGCCTGTTAATAATAATAATCATCTTGCTATTTGCAAGCAATATCTCTTTCTATTGTTGATACTATGGGCTATCAGCACAACTCTAGGAGAAGTCACAATGTTCAGATTTGACTGTGTTTGCATGTTCATCAGGATCTTGATATAAGCGTTCTGCCTTTCCATGCTGAAGCTCGCTGACCATATAAGACGTATAATTCATCTGTTAGGAGAGTATGACACAATGCAAATGTAGAATCAACATGAGAATAACTCCTCAGGACATGCTCCAGTGGAACTTGAATGGAGACATGCTTGCAGCTGCCATAGTTAATAAAAGCTGTCTTGTATATTGATTTCCAATGTGCTGCTGGCTTCTAGGTCCCTGTGCTTGAGTGCCCTGATCCACAGCACCTCGCCGCAGACCTGTACTCCAAGCCTCGGGAATGGATCCAGTGGAGCAGGATCTCTAGTCTAAGTGAAAGATGTCCTGGGACACGTGTCCATCCATCTCAGACTATTGTCTCAGTTTAAGAAGCACTGGTTCGCATGGCCGTCTTCTCACACAGTTGGGGTGACAGTCAAGTTTGTGGTACTCCAGAGGGTCTGTTAAAGTGCCACCAGCTCCCCTGAGATGTCCCTGTCTTTAGCTTGTTCCAGCACACAATCAATAGTCCGCTGGAGTGGAACTATCAATGCTTGGTGTGAGACTCCATTTTTCACCTTGTCGAACTGAAACTCAGCTAATGTTTGTCCATGTTCTAAGCCCTGGATTGATATCTGTTGCACACAGGGCAGACTTTTAGTTGCTTTGACTCACGTGCACCTGTTGTGGACCAACTTCAGCCAAACAGTTGTTCAAACCTTTATAGTACATGCTTTTTAGCCTAATAAGAATGCAGTTGAATATAATTGAAATCCAAGATAAGGGGCAAAAGTTGTTATATAATAGTTGAACAATATCACAAGATATTAAATATCTATTTTTGCTGTTGTGTCAACAATAACCGTTAAAAACAGCCACAACAACAACAAAACTATGCATTTTTTTTAATGTGCATAATGCAATGACATTAACATTAAAGATGGAAACATATTCCTTAGTCAAGGTTTTAATGAACAATCTACCTTAAGCAAATCAATAGTGCATATAAAAGTAACACAAGTAATACACTGTAAAAATATTCAAACAATTAATAAAAACAACAACACAAAAACATGTAAACAAATCAAATAAACAGCAATGATTGTACTTCCTAAAGAAATAAGATGCTTCCCTACTTTATTCACCTGAGACTGAAATGTGTCCAGTTCAAGAGTTTACAAATGGAATTTCAAGGGAATCGAATTAAAAAAAAGTGACATAATCTTTCAAATGACTGGCGACTGTCTGGTTTTCACGTATGAAGACGACTGCAAGCCTGGAGACCAGAATAGTGTTGGTCTGATCCTGAAGTCGAACGCTGAAGGACAGATAAGTCTGACAAAATGCAGATGCTGTTATTTTTGACCTGAGAATCTACTACTGTCCATCGAGTCAGATAACGCAGACGGTGGAAGAGCTGGTCGTAGTTGGATCCGTTCAGACACGCTCATATTTCAGAGCGTTCATCAGCGCAGAAGCTGCTTTCAGGACTTGTGAAGTGTGTTGTATGGGATGTTCAGAAGCATCCCCCTGGTGATTAGAGACTTCAGGACCGAGAGAGACGTGCGAGCAGAACAGATGTAGTCTGCACCACTTAAACACTTTGATCACAAGAGTATAAACGTCTCTACACAAGAGGATGTGTGTATATTACTATGAGAGATGAACATGTCCACAGAAGACTTTCCCTCTGCTGTGGTGACGAGAGCGTTTGGAGTCGAACTGTTGAAGCTCTTGATTTGTGATCCCTGAGATTTATTTGCACTCTGCAGGACGCTACAAGTGAATTAAATGGGTTCATTTTTAGGACTTAATCGTAAGAGCCTTATGAAGAACTTGACAAATGTAAAGCGTATTAGTGCAGAGATACTTAATACACAATCTGTGACATGAAGTCAAACAAATATCCCCAGGCAAGGCACTGGCCAACAGAGCATTTAATGTCGCCTTTTCTTATCTAAGAATAACAGGATCGCTGCCTCTTACGCTCATCAAAGTTCTTCTAGATCCTCATAACAGACTAAACGAACAGAAATGAACATAAGTGCTGACCATCCACCTGTGTGTTCATCAATCTCAGACGCTGAGAGAGAAGCGTGTGATCGTGTTCACCATCCCAGAGAAGATCAACCACACACATAATTAATTACAAACTACCAAATCCATTCTATGATTTTTAACATTTTAAATATTGTACAATGAAAAATGCGGAAAAAGATATATGATGGAACAAATAAACCATAATATGAATTAGTATCATTAGCCCATAATAATAATAATAATCTTATTGCTGCGGTCAGTGGTGTTATCTCTGATCATCGTCGATACGTGATACTACGTCTGTCTGCACAACCCTAATCATTACGTCAGGCATCGAACACGACGTCGCTCTTGCTGTCCATGAAATGCAGCGTAACGCAGACACGAACAGACAGAGAAGTGAACTGTGTGTGTGTGTGTGTGTGTGTGTGCGTTATACTGACGGTCTGCCCTCTGAGGGGGTTAAGAGGGAAAGCAGCCCTTAAAGAGAACGCTGCTTAACCCTGACCCGTGTGTGTGTGTGTGTGTGTGTGTGTGAGCCGCTGACCCCAGTGCCACTTCACAGAGTGTTTACATTCTAGCGAGAGGTCTTTATCTTCCCCAAGCCTGGATCTCTTGCCCCGAGTTTACACAGTATGACACACACACACACACACACACACACACACACACACACACTCTTCATATAAGCCTCCCATGGAGACAGCAGAGAGAGGAGAAAGCTGTCACAATCTCATTTGTCTTGACTGTAGCAGAGGCCAAGTTCCCTTTCTACAGCCAGCAGATCTGTTTGTGTTCAGGGACTAGACAGTGTGTGTGTGTGTGTGTGTGTGTGCGTGTGTGTGTGTGTGTGTGTGTGTGGTATAGTTACTGAAACTATTCTTAGGATTTTTATTTTCTTTTTCTCTGCATTGACCGTGGAGCACAAAACCAGCCATAATCTCATGAAACTGAGATTTACACATCATCTGAAAGCTGATAAATAAATACATATTCTCTCCAGTGATGTGTGGTTTGTTCGGAGGACAATATTTGGCTGAGATATAACTATTTGAAAATCTGGAATCTGAGGGAGCAAAAAAAAAAAAAAAAAAAAAAAAACGGTTATTGAGAAAATTGCCTTTAATGATGTTTTAATTAAGTTCTCAGTAATGCATATTACTAATCAAGAAGTAAGTTTCGATCCATTTATGAAAGGACATTTTTATATCCTAAGGATTTATGTCATAACATAAAAAAATTATAATTTTGACTCAGACAGTGTATTGTTGTCTATTTCTACAAATATACCTGTTCTACTGATGACTGCTTCTGTGCTGCAGGGACACAAATAAAACATAGATGGGACAGGATTATACAGATATAGGATTAATCTCAGTGGTTTATTTGCAAAATTATTTAAAGAATATGCTAGAAAATGGACAATTATTAGGAAAAGTCTTTAGAGACAAACTGAAATGCCCGGAGATGTTTCATATGCTCTGAGAACAGCATGAATGGAGGGAGTCCTGTGATTGGCTGACGCCTGCTGACCCTCATCGCTGTCATCCAATCAGTGAGGAGCTGCTCTGCCAATCCATCATGATAGAGCTGCAGTGAGTTCTCAGCGCTTGTGTTTTCAGTCTTGTGTTTGTCATCACTGTTAGATGACACACTGTCAGGATGTTCATGACTGAAGACCTCACAACATTTTATCGTAATGTCATGAAGAACCTGGATCCCTGATCGCTAAAAGTCATGTTATTTCAGGGATTTTATGGTTGTAAGTAGTGACATCTTTTCTTGTGTTTCGTGACACACATATTCTAGTGTAAGATTATCAAAAACAAAAAGTGGTCTCTTGAGGATCGGACTAGCCATAGGCAACACTTGGACATTCCCAGTGGGTTGGTGGACAGGTGGGATAATTGTTCTTACCAGATGTTAAGAGGAAAGATCCTTGGGCCAGTTCATTTAATGCCAGATTCTGGTGTAGGAGATAAGAGCCGATAGTTCTCAGACACACACTCCGCTTCTCCATCACTGTTCACTGCAGCATTGGGAAATGATACTGCCATCTCATCTTTCGGACAGCATCGTAACAGCACTGTTTCACTAACACCATTCATGCTTTGTGCTGCTTTTGAACTTATTTCTTGTGCTGAACACAAAAGATGTTTGGAAGCTGCTGGTCCACACTGAATTTGGAAGTAACTGTGGACCAGAAAGTGTTTGGTTTTCCATGTTTCTCAGAACAGCATTTATGTTCAGAAGAAGAAAGAAACTCATTCAGGTTTAAAACCACTTTTGAGTGAGTAAATGGTGGAATAAAAATACAACACTATGACAGAATTGACAGACAGCTGACAGAATTGTTATTTTGCTCTTGACTAAAGAAATGTAATACAGTTGCTTTATGAATCAGTTTATGTGTTTAGTGTTTTATTTTTATATAAAATTAAATACACCTATTGCATGGTTTTTTTATTGGTATATTATGTTATCTGTATCTTTGTCATTCTTTTATCTTTGTTATTAAAATATAAGAACAAAGATTTATATCTTTGCCCTCTTTGGTCTAAATATCTGCCATTCTTTTCTTTATCTTGAAAGGGCTTTGTCTTTATAATAAACCTTGCAAAATAGTAAAACCAACGTGACAATGAATAGTGATAAAGTTGTAAATCATGATATTTAAAAAAAGAAATCGTGATTGCGATATTTTTTCCATTTCGCCCACCTTTAGTGTAAAGCTTCTGTGGGGGTCCCAGAATGGATCCTCTATGACATCACTGAAAATCATCTTTGAAACCTTTATTTTTAGAAGTAATAGTGTATTATATTTTATATTAGTGTATTGTACTTAATTTCACTAACCTGGAAACTGCTGTGAAAAAGCTTTGGTGTTCTGAAAACCCTGGCAAGCTTGGGGTTTAGAGATCTGCACTGTTCTGCTCAAAGAAAGCGTAATACAGCTAGTCCGTGTGTCCGTTCCTGGTATTGTCTGCTACTAAATCTGCCAGCAAACTGTCTCTTTGATGAACTGCTATGAATCCAAATGTCTGTGATTGTGGCTCTTGAAAGATGCAGTGTGTCACATTAAAAGGCTGGGCTTGGCATAGTATACACTTCTTTTTGTTTCATAGAAAAACATGATAATCCGAGAATGTTTGAATAGATGCTATAATTCATCTTTTGAGAGAATCATTTAGTTTTTTTATCACCTTTTATGAATGTTGAGAGTCTTAATTTGTTCATAATAACTAACCAGAGGATTGTAAAGATGATTTCTTAGATTTTACACACCATACACTTTAGTGCACTACAATATCTAGATTAGAAGATATGTTAACCAAACAATGTAGAATAGTTTACTTAAGGTGAACAAACTCTTATAATGATGTGACAAATATAGGCCTATGTAAAAGAGGGAGGGTATTTAACAATAAATGTTATAATTCAAAATGTGTCTGACATAAGTTCACTTAATAATAAACTTCTTCACTTATTATAAATAACTTAAAATAAAATGTATATAACTAGAATGAAGAAGTTAAACAATGTAACTGTGTAGGGCAAGCAAGCCACTGCCAAACCAACAGGGGCAGCTTTATGCAGGAAGCACAACTTTTCCAAATGTAAACAACTAAAATAAATAAATAATAATTAATCATATTTTTTTCACAAATTCTGTGTTGTGTTTTCTGGTAAACAAATGCACATACAGGACACAATGAGTCGTTTTTAAACAAATTATTTATACAGTAAATTACATTTTTATGACTGGATTCCGCAATTCTATCCATGCATCGTGGAAATCATAGGGCTCTGCTAATATAGCAAACAAGTATTATAAGCTCATTGTGAGAGTAAGAGACGGGGAGATTATTTTTGTACTTTTGCACTGAGTCCAACTAGATGACATGTAGCGTCAAATAGCGTATAATCTACGTTATATGTTCTGTAAAAAAAAAAAAAGTAATATCGGCGGCATATTGGGCCAATACTGATATATCTGCGACAGGCTCATACAGGCCGATAATATCGGCAAAACAGCATATCAGTCGGGCTCTAGTAGGATTATAAAAGAAACATTACTCCAGTTTATGCTAGTTGTTATGTGGTTGCAAAGTTACTTTTTATGTGTCAAATCCTGCTCCTAGACAACCAGTGGCTTTCCAAATGCTGTTCCCTAGTTAGTATCAAAGTTAAAAAATGCATGTGTGTTTTCTAGAACAAATACGGCAGTCCAGCCCTTTCAACTGAAAGGTGGGATTTCATTTTCTACAGCCACCACGTTGGGCAATAAAAATATTAGCCCATCTCTCGTAATATACATTTTTGTTGTATACGTGTTCTTTTGTAATTTTTGCTGTAGTTTGAAATCATGCATGCAGTCCATCTTTTTGTTGATGCTAATGCCAGTTAAGAAAAGTGCCAGCATGCTCTTTCTCGAGTCCAGAGGGCATAAAACACAATGACAACAGCGAGACATTAAGCGGTTCGGATGGAGAGGGCAGACCTACCATTGAGATATTGAGTGTTGGCATCCTAGAGAGAGGCTCTCCGCTGCGGCGAGTCTGTGTGACACGGCGGGTCGTGACTCCAGTCTGTAGAGGGAGGCACTTTTATTGATAACATCAAGTCACACATCGGCCTCTTGCGAGGTTCCTCGCTGTCTCGCTCCGTGTGCTGCGGCAGGAGCTCGTGTGTTTAGACAGCCCAGAGACGGTCATTCCCACCAGAGGAAGAGGCTTCCAGACCCCTACATTTAGGGAGATCGATACTCCTCAAAGAACAGCTGGCAGAGTGTCGAGGGATAGGCCTGTATTGATTTCAGACCACTGTTCATACAGTGAGCAGATAGCCTTGGTTAGCACCCTCATTTGTTTTAGATGCAGGTCTTTACTGAAAATAAAGTGATTTCTGGGATACAGCTCCTGTAAGAACGGCTGTGGTTTAAAATAAATGGTTATGAACAGTTGTCAGCTGAGAATAATTGCAGATGGGTTGTTTGTCCTTGAATTTACACGAGAATTAAAACAGTAAAAATAGCCTCAGTGCTGAAGTTTTAAATGGCCGTGTGCATGTGGTCAGAATAGAGTTAACGCAAGTGCCGAAATAAATATGTACTGCTCGTGCTCCGTTTGCATGACATTCAGGTTAGAGATTTTAGTTAACCAGCAACACTTTACAATAAGGTCCAACGCCATGATTATTTGACAACTGGATTAGGAAGCACTCTGGAGAAAAGGGGAAATGCAGAGAAGATTTTTTTGTTTTTATGGTAAAAGGGAGGTGGATTGGTTGTCTGCTTGCAGAGGAGGTGTGTGTTCAGCTGCTTCTTGAAAGTTGTGAAGGTCTCAGCAGTTTGGGTGGATTTGGCTTAATGGACCGGAGAGGAACGGAGAGGGCAAAGGTTCTGGAAAGTAACAGCAATATATATACATCTACTAACTGATTAATTGGTAACTGATGCTAGCCAATTATAGCAATAAAGGGTTAACATTAATGTGATAAACATGATAAAGTATTATGGTGATTTGATTTAAATGCAGTCTTTAAGAATCATGTCCAGTAGTGCTCCTCAATGGCTTATGCCCTACAGTTTAGCTACAGACTTAATTAAACACATCTGGAACTGGCAAATCAAGGTTTTCATGCTTACTAATATTAAACTTCTATACCAGAGGTGTCAGAAACTCCTGATGGACCACTGTCCTGCAGAGTTTAGCTCCAGATCTAATTAAACACACCTGAACCAAAGTAATCAAAGTCTTCAGACTCAATAGAAGTAGGGTTAACAAGCAGGTGGGAGCTACACTTTGTATGACATTGGGATGATTCGTTTAGCATAGTAAGTTGTGGGCAGATTTCATGCTTGACAACATAGAGTTTCATGACTAAACTTCATGACTTTCAATTTGGTAAATGACGGAAATGTTATTTTTTTAAAAAGGAGGGTTTCCAACTAAGTCCCCACCAAAGTTTCTTCCTTATGTACATTAAAATCCTGGGGATCTTTGCTTTGTCACCATAAGGTACAGTTATGCTTTCCTTGTCTTTTTATCTTCAGTTTCTATTATCTGTTAAGCTGCTTTGTGTAACTTTAAACATGCTACGCAAACCCTCCCTGTCTGCATTGGTGTCTGTGACATGGAGATCATTTGTAGAAGCACCTTGGGATTTCCACTGAAAGACCTGAATGGCCTGACAACACGGCGAAGAGCCTCAGGTCCTTCAGTGTGGTAAGACCTTGTCCAAGTCATTGGTAATTAATGAAAGTCCAGACTGAACACAGTCAAAAAGTCATCATGCTGCAGTTTAGGAGTCTCAGCGTAGGGCATGAGGTGTCATCAATCCAGTGCAACTTCAATAACCTCTGAAGTTTTTAGCTTGACGGACACATTTACATGCTGTCAACAAATAATGAGAAAGACAGACCCTGAGACGGCACAGACACACACCGCTCTCCACGAGACTCAACATTTTCCATATGGAGGAAGAAATGCAGGAGAAGGAGCTGTAGCTGGGTGGACCAGACCAGAACAGACCATCCAGCGGGACTCTTACCTTTTCCCACAGAAAGCTGTAGGTGGAGGGAATTGGGTGCCTTATCAGTCCTAATGATTAGACAGCTGGAAGTTATTTTCCAGTCCTAGGTTCAGATTAGTCTCCCAAACCCCCACCGGACAATCCAGCCTTCCCATGACAAGGACAGATGGAGATGTTCTGACATGCATTACAATCTGATATGAGTGCATTTTACATCAATGCCATGATTTTACCCTTGGTTATCTCTGAGCCCATGATTTTAACCATGCCATGGCTGTTCATCAGTCTCACAAGGCTGTGCTAATAAATCATTGGACTTCATTCAGTGAGAGCATCCAGGTTTGAAGTCTTGATCGATGGATTCTGTTGCTTCATTGTGATTGTGGAAGTCGTGATGAAAGCATGAGCGCAATAAATTCTCATCGTTATCAGGACCTGATGATATTATGTAGCAGTCCTCCTCTATTGTTTGAGATGTCTTTGTAGTAATCAAAAACCTGGGATCACTTTCAGCTGATGAATGATAAAAACATTGACAGCCAATCAGATTACATCTTAAAGAGCTCAAGCGTTCATACGGCCGAGCTGAAGTGCTTGAAATTATAGAGCACTGTGTGTATTCAACTGGTGATATCATAACTGGTTTGTGCAGTTTCTTACCCTCTCAACACTTCAGTTCCTTTGACTCCAGACCCGGTCTGGGCGCTGAAAGCCTCTGGGCTGCAAATCCAGCATTGAGCATAGATGTTATATGTCTACAGCAGGATGCATGCCTCTGCTGATACACCAGACATCTTTACATGAACCAGAAAACGTGCTATCTGATGAAGGCTCGACTTCATTTGCTTTCTCTGCTTCACTCACTAGCTATGTTTTCATCTAGCTATTTTTATGCACATTTTGAGATATTGCATTTAAACCGCTGGACGGAAATGGCAAGTTGCGCATAAATGCGCATAAAAAATGTATGCACTCAATTAAGCAGGAAATATTTCTTA
Source organism: Carassius gibelio (assembly GCF_023724105.1). Lineage (NCBI taxonomy): Eukaryota > Metazoa > Chordata > Actinopteri > Cypriniformes > Cyprinidae > Carassius > Carassius gibelio. The sequence goes on from NC_068400.1 coordinate 42,974,285, forward strand.
TCCGGTAAAACTTTTTTTTTTTTCATGATATTTAGCTCAAGATAATCAGGAAGTGGCAATTTTGTTCTTTTCAGCTCACTGGATGGAAACTGTCCTTTATTCGCAAATATTTTATGCAATATTCCAACTTTGCACATAAGTTAAATTCATGACTCTGGATGGAAGCATAGCTACTGTGACCCAGTTTTGGACTCTTCACTAACCTAAGAAAAAGATGCAAAATCAGAAAATGACCGTAGAATCCTCCAAGCGCTATGTTTGGACATCATGGTGAGAGTCAGACTCTCAGTGTTTCTAATGACAGAGCTTTGACTGCTACGGTTCGACCCAAGCCATCGTTTCAAAGCAGCTGTGTGACTCCCGCGGCAGACGGATTTGCCTCTCGGACCCTTCCTTTCTGAACTAGTCATCCGTCACGAGTCAGCCGCATTTCACTACATCTTAATAAAGTAATCCCCCTCTGGTTTTTTCTCCCCTTTGGAATGCTCTTGTTCTTTCTATTTCTCTTTGCTCATTCATGCCTCTGACAATGATTAGTTTTCTTTTCAGATTCTGGGTTGAGTAGGGCCAGAGTTTATCATTACTCCAACTTCCCTCTATATCTTTTTGTAAATCGTTGGTTTGGTTTGGTTTATATATATATATATATACACACGTAGCCTATATGCAAAATAATGCACACGCCAAATGAAAATCTTTCAAAATAAGTAACCAGCAGGCAAATATTGCAGACAGTTTTGCTTAATAAATTGTGTAAATCAGTTAAAATATGATTTGTTGTAGATCTTGATATGCACAACCTGGACTGTATAATGCGTTATGGAAATAAAGGTGACTTGACCTACACAGAAAAGTCTTCAGTATCGGTATCCTATTCAGTATCAGCTGATTTCTTCACGTCAGTCTATCGCTAATACAATGGCTTTTTTTCTCCAGTTCTTTCTAACTCTTAGTTCTCTTCGCTACGGTTATTAAAGTCTACAATGGCTCATCACATAACTTATGGCTATAACCCTCTCCACTTAAACCCTGACGGCTAGTCCAGTGAACCTGCCTTTGAAAAACATCGCCTGTCTTACAACATTTTTCAGAAAGCTGCGGTGTAATCCATCTTGAGTCACACATGCATGTTTGGCTGATCGGGAGATGCGTGGGGGGGCACACTCATGAATCAGCCGTTAAGCAGCAGGGACGAGGCGGGGAGGCTACAGGGTTAATGAATTTCTCCGGCTGTTTGGGGGTCGCTCAGGGTCCCGGCGAGGGATAAGACTGGATGCGTAGGAGCAGGTTGTCCAGAGAGGAACCATCAGTCAGATCAAAGGTGTCTACAGGGAAGGTCACCGGTTTCAGCCAAAGACCTGTCCTCAACCAGCGACTGCAAAACACCGTTGTAATAAACCGTTGCAAGAGCTGAGATTCACATATAAACTTCATATGTGCATTCATTTGTGGAATTCTACTTTAAACAATGTTCCATATGTTAACATTAGAAGATGCATTAGCTAACATGAAAAAACAACGAGCTATACACTTTTTAGAGTATTTATTGATCGTTGGCAATAATACTTAGTAAAAATATAACTTCAATTGTTCATGTTAGATCACAGTACATTAGTGTTTTTTTTGTTGTTTTTTTAAATAGAGTATTTACATCTATCTGACAAATTTGAAATTAACATAGACTAATATTAATAAATTTGTATAAGTATTGTTCGCTTATGTTCAGTGCTTTAAGTGGGCCTGTACGCACCGGTACTCAGTACCACCACTTCCAAATATATCTCTTGAGCGTACCGCCACCTCTCCATGCGCCCAGAACGTGCTTTTAGCGTACCGGTTCGTCCATTTGGACATCTGTTTTAATAGAGGTTTTAATCCTTTGCATGTGCTGCCACTTTTCAGAGCACCCTTCACAATGAACGCTTCCTAATTCTTCCTAGTTCAGAGTATGGAGCGTGAATCATTTGAACCAGTTTGGGAGTTCGGAGCGGCTTCGCAGATCATCTGAATCAGTTCGAGAAATTGGAGCGGGTTCGCAAATCATTTGAATAAATTCGAGAGTTCGGAGCGGGTTTGCGAATCATTTGAGTCAGTTTGGTGATCACGAATCATTTGAATCAGTTCGGGAGTTCGGAGCGGCTTCGCGGATCATTTGAATCAATTCGAGAGTTCGGAGCAGGTTCGCGAATCATTTGAGTCAGTTCGGGAGCTCAAAGGGGGTTCGCGAATCATTTGAGTCAGTTCGGGAGCTCAAAGCGGATTCGCGAATCATTTGAGTCAGTTCGGGAGCTCAAAGCGGATTCGCGAATCATTTGAGTCAGTTCGGGAGCTCAAAGCGGATTCGCGAATCATTTGAGTCAGTTCGGGAGCTCAAAGCGGATTCGCGAATCATTTGAGTCAGTTCGGGAGCTCAAAGCGGATTCGCGAATCATTTGAGTCAGTTCGGGAGCTCAAAGGGGGTTCGCGAATCATTTGAGTCAGTTCGGAAGCTCAAAGGGGGTTCGCGAATCATTTGAGTCAGTTTGGGTGTTTGAATGCAGTAATGCAGTAGCTCTTTCTAAGGGTATTTTTTCAAAATCCTTTTGCACATTTTATTTATGTTCAGTAGTTCTTTCTAGCTCAAGCAAATCCTAATAAAAGGATTTATTATTAAGGTTGCCTGTTGACTGCTGTATATAAAAGCCCTTCAATATAGTTGTTGTTACCTCAGGGGATGAGTCATCAAAAAAAAAAAAAAAAAAAAAACCCAGAAAATTATATATTTTTTTGCTATAATAGAGTACCGGCACCTCTTTTGGGCCACTTAAAGCACTGCTTATGTTAATTAATGTGGTTAACTAAAGTTAACAAATGAAACCATGTGGTGTAAGTGTTCAGTCTAGTGATTGATTTGTGTGAAATCAATGTTTTACTTCTAGCTAATGAAAGCTTGTGTAGGGTTGTCCTTAGAAGTGCTTCAACAGATATATTTTCTGCTTTGAGGCAGTCTAATCCTCCTGCTTTATAGAATAAAAACAAGCACACGTTTGTCTTTTTTCAGTTTTTCATCAGCTTTTCCAGTTTTTCACATTTACCTGTTCAGCGATCCACTGACTGCCGCTAGAGGTCAATAGTTAACTCCATCTTGGCTCAGAATGGACTGTTTTCTCAAGGGTGACATGTTTAAGATTTAGAGAGAGGCCTCAGCACGCAGGGGATGTAATTGTTGGGTAAACCCCCTTTAATCCAATGGATTTTCTACACAACTGCTGATTTGTCATGACCATCATTAATATCTGATATATATACAAGACATTACTCCACCAAACGAGTTTCGAAACGATGCACTCAAATAGGCTTCAGCAGTTAAAAAGATGGACGCGCTTTAACTCTCTTGATTACACTGTAATGTTTGTTTTCATTTAATTGTTAGTTGTTGTTTTATAATTGTCAGTTATTAAAGTGGTCTACTGTTACTTTGGCAATCTTCAGCTCCATCAGGTCTGAGAAGTCCTTCCTCAAATCCATCGAGGTTGTTCATGAGGTAAGCATTAATAGGTTTATGATGCAGCATTGTTCAGTCTGTAGAGTTGCATTTAAATAAACTGACTTCAAGGAAGGATCTTTTACATTTATTCTGTTTTCTATGTACATTTGTACAGCCAAGTAATTCATATTTGTATGTTTTTGACAGTTATTCATAAGAGTTCAAAATTATAAATCAGACTGGTTACATAGTTTATTTTTTAAGTAAAAAGAAAATTTGACTACCAAACTCAAAGTACTGAAAAAAAGAAAAAGGAAAAAGTTTTATAATACAAGAAAAAATAAATACTATTAACAGAAAAATCTGCTGACTACAAGTGTCCAAAAATAAAGATCTCCATACCAACGTCTGTTGTATTATTGTGTCTCAGATGTCGTAGAAAACGTGAGTTAACTGTGAACAGTGCTCTGAGAATCTCTTCAGTGTCTGAAGATGTTACTCTTGTGTTTACTAAAAGAGACTCCGAGGCCAGGATGTCCATGATACCTAGCTTATAGAAAGGATCAAACTTTCAATCTGTCGTACTTTAAGGTTATTTATCCAATGAATTTGTACTCACTTCTTGGATCGTGGACATGCTGGTAGTTCAGAGACAAATGATTTGTGAAATGTGATTTAAGTGGAAGTAAACTTCCCTGAACAAAATCTGCACTACCAAAATGTGTTCTACTTCAACTAAAATCAGCACTTCAACAGATCTGTGTGGTGCTCACATTAGTCTACAGGTTAACAGAAACCATCAAGAAGACCCCAAAGACTTGTTCTGTACTACTGCCTCAAAGTACAGTGTCAAAAACAACTCCGATAATGAAATAAAAAATAGGACGGCAAAAAGATTGATTAATCTCAATTAATTGCATTCAAAATAAAAGTTGTATAATGTATGTATATATAAATACACACGCATGAATGTATCATTTTTACCAATATTTGTATCTATACACTATATATGTGTGTGTGTGTGTGTTTATATGTACATAATAAATGTACACGGTACGCACACATATAGTTCGTAAACAACCTTTTATTTTTGAATGCGATTAATCACGATTAATCTTTTGCAGCCCTAGGAAAAAAATTATAAAACTGGATTGGTTTCCTCAGTTACTCTGTAACCTTTTTCTTTTTTGTTTATAAAAGATTTGTCAATTAAAGGTTGGCATCCTTGTGCATTTGTCCTTGCATGAAAAGTGAAAAGATCTTTGTCCCTGATATACAGTCAGCGTCATGCAAATATAAGTCTCATGTTACTGTCCTGCTCAAACACTGAGACATTCATCGCTGCCTCAGCCAGCTGAACCCACCTCCAACTGTTTACTGTTAAGTTGCCTACGCCGCAAACTCTCACAAGTTATAAATACGCAGGAAAGCGCCTCTCCTCCATACGCTGCTCAAGAGAATCCAGTTAGCTGCCCTCATTCCAGTCGGGCATGATGCTGACACTGTGCACGGTGTGGTACTGGTGAGGAGACAGGGTGCGAGGTATACTGTGAGTGTACAAGTACTCGTTGCCCTGCAGGCCGGCCGTCGGCGACTGGATTCCTGCACTTGGACTGCATTGGCGGCCCAGTGACTGATGGGACATGGAACCCTGGTACATGGCATGAGTGTCGCCCAGCTGCGGTGAGGCGTGGCCCGCGACGCCGCTCAATCTGGACATGAGGGGTCCTGAGGTGAAGTGAGCTGAGAAGTGCTGGTAGGGCAGTCGCTCCATCTGCTGCATGGTGGTCACCGAGCAGCCGGCGTAAGGTGAGACGCCCGTCCAGGTGTTGCAGCTGATGTCTTCCAGGCTGGGCACAGGCTCGGTGGACTGCGACGCACTGGCGTACATGCACGCCTGCCGCTGACTGGACTCGGGCCTGTAGGGGGCGCCACTGAGACCCAGAGACTGAGAGTAGCTCACGGGCCGATAGTAGTGATCATCCTCGCTGGAGGAGGTTTCCACAAAGGTCTTCTTGTACGAGTGCTCTCCCACATGACAGTCATCCTCAACTGCACAAGGACAAAATGGGATGAAGATTAGGGTTGTGCCGATATGCGATAGTATCATTTATTTACAATAGTCAGAGATATTGCCTGTGGCTGATGCCACTGATGATAGAAAGATTATTATTATCATCAGGCTAGTAATACTACCTAATTAATATTGGGGCGTATTTGTTCCATTTAAATTCATTTTTCTGCATTTTTACAGCATTGCGTGTTATAACCAATCACACACGATTATGTTGAGCTTATGAACTGCAGTAGCCAATCAGAAGTGTTCAGATGAGTCATCGCTGAAGCACCAGAGTTTTATTGTTTATTGTGCGCTCGCTAATTGAAGTCTGTTGTACAGATTCTCTCATCATAAACAATGAAGTGCAGATGTAAGTATAAGAGATTTATTGATCATTCGGTGTACATAGCTTCACTGATTATAACGGGAGTGTTTGCATAAACTCTTGCTAGACTGACGTCAGTGATGATGTTCTTTGGTAATGTAAATGTTTATGTAGCTGCTTTTTGAATAACTGAGGAAATGTAAGCTTTATGATTAGTATCTTGCAACGTCTCTATTGAACTGTTATGTTAAAGAAAAATTAAGTCATATTAAAATATTAGGCATATTTTAGCCTTAGCTGGAGTTGGTTCACTCTCCGGCAAAGAATCTTAGTAAATAAATAATTAAATAAAATAGCAGGATAATATTGTGTATCGGCGATCTCATAGACAGACGATAGGACGATATGACAAATGAGCATATCACCTAATTCTAATGGAAATTAATTCAGTGCTAGTTTCCCTGCCATGTTCCAGGAGACCCAGCATTTCACACACATTTTGGCACACTTATCTCAGGTTTTGGAGTCTCTACCGGTGATCTGATGGCCTGACTCAGGTGTGTTTGATTAAAGTGATCGTTCACCCAAAAATGAAAATTCAGTCATTAATTACCTGCAATCATTATGTTGAATAAAGTCATTATTTTTGTTTTCTTTGTGCAGAAAAAGTATTCTCATAGCTTCATAAAATTGTGTTGACTGATGTCACATGGACTATTTTACTGCAATTCTGGGTCTGGGAATATTTCAGTTGCATTGCTGTCTATGGAGAGTCGTAAGCTCTTGGAATTTATCTAGAATATCTTAATTTGTGTCTTGAAGATGAACGAAGGTGTTACTGGTTTGGAATGACATGAGGGTAAGTAATTAATGACAGAATTTTCATTTTTGGGTGAACCCTCCTTTTAAAGAGATCGGTGACATGACTGGGAACCACTGATCTTGAAAATAAAAGCTACTATTTCAAGAACTGAACAGATAGACCCACCTTTCCTCTTGATGCAGTGATAGTCTTGGCTGTGTTCGTGGGGCAGAGGATAAGAGCTCGACTGAGGCAGCAGATCTTGCGATGTGCTCGTGACCCCGTTCTCGCAGGAGTACTGAGAGCTCATGCCGCTGGGAGTAGACAGAACTTGGACGTCCCCGGCGAACGGACTCTGGCTGGTGCCGACCCGCTGGCGTACGGTACTGCGAGGGACCACTGGATACTCCTTGGTGCTTTGGGAAACAGAAAAGACTTTGTGAGACATTTCATTGCATGCATTTCCATGTTGTCTTTCATTCAGGGATCTTGAAACCATTCCATTGGTAACTAACCACATCCACCATCGACGCGCAGCTCTGCGTTAGAATAATCTCTTCACCATCTGTCTGCGATGGGAGCTTTTCCATGCCAATTAATCAGCGAAAGTTGCAAGAGGCACTTTGCATTAATTCCTACGCTATTTCTTTTGAACCACTGACCTGGTTTTCCGTTGGTCCGAGTTTAACTAAGTCCAGACCTGCTCCGTCTCAGTGTTTGACAGTGGAGGACAGATAGGATATCAGGACCTTTGACTTCTACACAGCACCACAGAGGAGTTTCTTTCGTCCTCTCTGCATTTTTATGAAGCATTACTTTTTGCTTTATAACGAGTAGCGGCTTTCTTGATTGTTTGCCACTTCGGACGAAAGCATCTGCTGAATGCATAAAGTCATGTTAATAGCAGTGCCGTGTAACGGATTCAGTAGAAGAATCATGCAAGCTTTAGTTGGGTCTTAAAGTCTTCAGGACATTATCTGGAAACTCAATAGAAGGCTCTCTTGGGAGACATTCGTCAGTTCTTTCTTTGCTTGTTTGAAAGTAACAACAGACAAAGTTAACTACGGCATGGAAAGAGCATTGCCATTTTTTCCTAGTATATCAAGAAGTCTGTCATTTTGGAGTGGACAACGCCTGTGTTGGCTGCTGTGGGCCCTCCGACCAGATTTTCTGCTTTGAAAATGTGTTTTTTCACACTCTATACAGCAGTCATCTGGAGAAAATAAGAACGCGAGCCATGTGGTCGTCGCCTCCACTGGACCAACTCTTCTGGATCTACACAGAGCTGAAAGAGAGATTGCCATGGTGGATGGTTTTCAAGAGGAACACTCGCATGACAAGTGTCCCCTCAGTCAAGAGTGTCACTGGTTTGTGTCTGCTGTGCATGGATCAATACTGTCCTGTTTAGTTTAGTTTTAATCTGACTGCCCATCTGAAGATGCTGGTCAATTCCCCTGTCAAAGCGAGCACATTTGGAGGTGTTATCTGTAAGACCTATATAAAGAGTGAGCTCCTAACCTGAGCTGATGGCTGCTGTTTGCTTGTGGCTGTAAGTAACTCCACGCAAGCACTCGCTCATGTTAGAGTCACTTCGCAGATTTAGACTCACCTCTGCATTCTTGACATGCGATGCAGCTCCAGATCGTCACTTCCACGAAAGCCCTTAGCGAAGGGATTGTTCTCGATCTTCAGTTGGGTGATCTGTTAAACAGCCAACACAACAGTGTTACCTTGCTTGTATACGCTGTTTAAATACTTCACTTGAAACAAACGATGAGATTCTCCGCCTGATTTGAACTCCAGACATCTTGTTATTAATGGCATGAAAGCATGCTGTGACATCTTGGAGCCCACAAGACATTGTTTCATTTCTACTCCTAAACTAATCATCTTGGCAGAGTAAAAGAGGATTCAGAAGGTGATTTATAGTTGACTGGCTTCTGCCTCCTTTTTTATTGTTTGCAGTAATGCATTCATGAATTTGCACTGACCAATGCATAGACCGTTTCTGTTCAGTCTTGTCTTTGAAACCATATCTAATAGACTGTTTTAATGCACAATGTCTGTTAAGGAGCATAATGAGCTGCCCTGTGTATAAATTGACGAATTATCCTAGAGGTTTTCTGGGATGGTCAGCAGATGATGAAAAGATGGATCTGGATGTAACCAGGCTGTGGCTTGTTTGATGCTGCGCTGATGTAGAAAAACATCTGTCAGTTTGGATAAAGACATAAACCGGAACAAAGTTTCTGATAATTCCACACAAGAAGCACAGAAAGTGTGTGAGATCTACATTAATATAACATATTTGCCTTTTGTAAATAGCCTTTATGTATCAAAAAATACATTATTTTTGCCTCTCTTTAGTTATTCATAATTAATTATCATATGTATCGCAATTATGTTGGTCAAATTATGAATATTACTATTATATCTGATTTAATAGCTTACGAAATCTGTGTATGAAAGACGTTTTAAACGGGTGTTTTTATCAAAGAAAAAAAGTAAAAAAATAAAAATAAAAAAAAATCCACCTTTTGTGTATAAAGTTAATCCCAAGTGCCACTGCCAAATTTACAAAAGCGATTCGGTCAGATGCTAGTGTGTGTGATAGACAGTAACGAGTAATGAGCGGGTTTGAGTGGATAGACCTTTAATGGGACTCTGTGTCTCTGCGAGGGGGTTATTTTTGGCTGTTGTGGTGTGTTTTCTAACAGGACCTGATCTTTGACACTACTTTGGCTCTCACTTGAGATCAGATCTTGTAAAAAAAGGACACGTTGGGACTTGGGACGCATCTTGGAGCTCTCATAAACTCACTGTGCGCTTGGCAGACGACACTAAACCGAGTAGTTTTGAATGTGAAAATTTGGTGTCCTTAATATTTACCTTTTTACCGTGAAAGTGCAAACTGAAATTTTTCTAAATATGTATTTTCGAAGGAGAAATCCAGTCTTTGGTTTCATCTCACTGCAGTTACTTTTCCTCTTTATATTTATTCAGCTTATATCTCTTATTTTCGTGTTCATATTCACTATATTTCTATGTTTTTTTTCACGTATTTATTTAATTATGCAGGTTTACTGCATCTTGGAAAAAAGCATGTCCGTGCGTTCAATGCCTATATTTACACGCATATATGAGGTGTTCGAAACCATGCTCTCGTAAATCGTGTCGTACCTTCTCGTCTAAAATGTTGCTCGTGGTGGGATAAAGGCAGACCTACACATGATTATCCCGTTCGCTGGTTTGTTTAGCTGCAAGCGCATGGTGCTAAAGGTTATTCAAAATCAATTATTTTTAATGACATACAGGTGCTCATGCTTTTACCCTTTTAAGGTTCGTATGGTTTCTTGAAATGTTTGTAAAGTCTTAGACTTAATGTTATGTTGCATGTAGACTAGTAGGTAAAATAATTGCTGGTTATAATTCTTAAATATAATTAGCCTAATAAATAAAACAAGTAATAAGTGGTGAAAAAGCAAAAAAGAAAAAATGAAAAAATCAATAGATATCATAATGTTCGTTAATTAAAACTAACTTTTTTTTTTTTACGGTTTAAATCAAGGGTAAAAAAACCAAAAAAAAAAAACTAAAAAAACCGAGCGAGGGCTAATGCATTCTCATCTCTTTAAAAGCATCGATAGGTCTTATAAAATCCGCCAAATTAACACATCTGTGACTGTCCCGGTATTTTACTCGAATAGGAATCAATGAATAAATACAGGTAGACAAAAGCCGTCTGAATTGAAATGCTTGTGTTTTTTCTCACATCAGTTATGCAGATGAGTAGTGTCCATCGTTATCATGTTCTTATTTGCAAACATGATCTTCCAAATTAAAGTCGGCTCCTCACATCCAACTTTTGGTTTATTTGACTTCAGCGCAAAACGACTGTATGAAAGTTACATTAACACCTGCCTTTTAAAAGAGCAGAGTGTGTGACAAAAACACAGATGTGCATCTGACAGTCTTTTAGAAATCAGAAAGAGCTTTATTGTCAAGTATGTTTGCACATACAAGAAATATGTTTTAGTGGCACAATCTTCCAGTGCACAGAGACAACAACAACACACAGATAATGCAAATAATCTGTTTTATAATAAGAAAATATGATTTTTTTAAAGCAAATAACGCAATTATTTCTAAGGACACACTGTGCATATTGTTTAGGTGAACAGTCATTTATCTCTGTGTTTAGTCATTTTTACAAACGACTTTTTTCACTGCCATATAATATTCAGCCATGCTTGGCGACCTTATAATGTCGAGTTAGAAATATCAGGGCTGTAACTGGACTATATACAAATAATCGAATTTTGCATGAATGGAAATATTCTTAGAAGTATAACAGCTGAGCAAATAAATCATGATTAGTGCAACATTTCTTTATAGTGCTTATAGCCATAAGAACATTTCGGACGTCTTTTATTCTTTTCTTCCTAAGTGATATGTGTAATGTAACAGTTCACTTCTCTGACTCTGACTCTATACACACAAGACAAGCTTTTCCACAAAATCACTTAACCGAATTACGATCTGATCCCTTTTCGTGAATTCAGCAAAAGGGAAGTAAATAATTGCATATATAATTGCTTGTTACATAAATTAATAGATATTAAAAATTCGTATCAAAATAATTACCCGTTACAATTAGCGACAATATTTTTGATAGGTGCAAAAATATATCTCTCTCTCTTTTTTCGGCAAAATTGTCAAATAAAGCTGTTTTTGTGGAGAGTAATTGTGCTGGAAATATTAAATCAACCAGGAATCATAAGTGAAGACGAATTTGTGTCACTCTCTGGAAGAAGATAATTCTATGCTAATTCTATAATTTCGCACATTCACAAAATTGATTTTTTTTACGCCATATTTAGAGTGTTAAAAATGATCACAACAATTCTCGTCTTTATTTTCTCTTCTAGCTGCTTACCTTATGGTTTTGGTAAGACGTAACTGCAATGAACGCCGTTTCCGGGAACACGTGAGTGCAGAAAGCGGTGTTTTTGGATCCAAATCCGTTATTTTCATCTGCTTTTACGATGTGAATCCTGGGCTGATATTTATGCATTGAATTCAGGATAATCTGGAGAGAGAATAGAGCGCAAACATGACTGACCAAGTAAAGCAAACCTAGTGCTCACGTGCATAATATTTAAATGATCTTCTTCGATTAATAATAATAATAGACTTAAAGATATTTGATATAGAATGATGCTACCATGCTTGATTTATGTGATTGCGAAGGAACGTCTCTAATAACTTATGGACTGTGAGTTTAAAGGTTTTTCTTCTTGCTATCTGCTGCGTTTTTAAACACCTTTTTTTCTCCAATAATATCCACTCCCAGCAATGTCCCATTTTTCCCGTTTTGCCTAGTTTTGTCCATCTCTAAAGGAGTAAAGTAAAGCAGTGCTTTTTACTGTCAAAACAAGACCTTACATAACATTGTCTACCAAACAGAAGATTTACAAGAGTGCTGAAAAATGTCCATACCTAGTAGCTTGTTTTGCAGTGAGCACTTGTCTCAAGTTTGGATTTGAAGAATATTACCAAAAGACTTTTGTTCAAGTTCTGGTTGGCTAGGAGTTGTTCCTGTCCTCTGTGCGTGTATAATGTTGGCTTCTCTAAGTGGATTTTGTCTAAACTTTGCATTCTGGTTGAGCATGCCAAGTGTACACACACATGCATTCCTATTTTCCATTTTCATGTGTTTTCCCCTCACAAGCGTTCCTGCTTTGATCAGTGACATCGGTCCACTCCCTCCGAGCCGCTCTGGCTCAACACAACACTGAGACTTGGAAAGCAGGACTTGCTGTAAATTTTAAACATCACTCTCAGTGGAGAATATTGCTTTTGCTCGGGATGGACTGGATGATTTACTGTTAAAGGTAAAAAAGCAAAACGCATTGCTTTAATATCTGTGATGTATTTAATAATAATTCACAGTTTTCTGAAGCCTCTGGCATAACCCTGCACACGGTATAGGCCTGTCTGGATTAAACAAGAACTGCAACCACACAGCTTTGGCGAAAAGCAGAGTGGGACATATAAGAATATTTGGAGAACTGTATGGATATGAGAGAAGTCTTTCGTGGGACCACCCACAGGGAGTGCAGCATGTGTCTGTTCTGGGTGCCCTGTTGCCCCGTTTCTCCATTTGCCCCCATGCTGTATGATAGTCTTTAATGATAGTGAGCGATCACTGAGGGCCATGAATGTTGGCCCACTCTTTCATGTTTCCGACCTCACTGGGACTCCCAAACCCTGCAGATCTCCAGCCTTTGTATACCTCTGTCCATCACTCATCACACGCCGTCATTAAATATAAACAGTGTGAAGCACAGTTATCCAAACTTCACCATCTTGACTCAGGAAAGAATGTGTATGCCTACTGAACACTTGATGAATGCTACTATAATGATCAAAGCCGAAGCTTTAATTAGCTTCACTCTAAAAACATCTTCAACTTGAAGAATTCAAACCGTGTTCTTATTCTCACAAGTTAACTGTTGCTTTTACTGTGTGCATGTTCAGTTAGTTGTCCACTTGGGAATTATTGTGAGTTTCAGTCTCAGACATCTTTATCTCATCATAGGAGTCTAATTAAGACGAGTTTGGAACTATTGGCTGGTTTTATGTATTTCCTAACAGGTTCCAGCTTATTGCATGTTCAGCCCTGTTTCTGAGACTAGTAATTATAAATAGGTCTGAAATTATTTCAACCACCTGGAACAACAAACCGATAGATTGTTATTTTGGTCGAGAAGCAGAACTTCATTTATAAATCCCAGAGCGCTCTTTTTTGGGGCACGCCAAGAACCACTGCAACCAATCAAAAATGCATTCTGGACAGAAATTTACAACTCGGCTCGCATTGCAGCTGGGCTCCGATTTCATTCTACCAGCTGAGGTTTGGCGAGAAAACAAGCCTGATCGACTCCAACATTGTGATCAGAACTAAACAGCAAACTGCTCACAGTCAGAGATATGCAGATCTAAGCACCATCTGCTCAGATACAGACGCAGTGCTTGTTCTCTAATCTCACACCGAAGGTGATCTGGCTTGTCCAGAAATCAGAGAAATGTTGATCTGAGAGACTTGAACTTCAATTGAGGCTTGGGCTGTTTTTTCTTAATAACAAAAACCTCATGAGTTGACTGTGCATCAGTGCATAAGTGGATGCTACGCTTAATAAAATCATATAAAACTGAAACTGAACCCACATCAGTTTACAGACAGTACATTTATAATCCGAATTTAGTGTTTCCACATCTGAGGCTGTCTGCTGGTGCTTCTGTTGTCACAATTATCATTACAGGATTTAAGATGTGTGTTTTGGTTGTTACACTGTTCTGGCGTTTGTCAGCAGCACCTCTTCAGGGGTGGATTTCCTCATCTAGAGCCTAAATACAACCGCACCTGATCAGATCTGCATGTGTGACCCCTAAAAAACCCAAATCCTCTTTCTCTGCAGTGCTGATATCAAACAGCTTCAATCCAACATTGGAGGATTTTAGCAGTAATAAATTTGTTTATTCAGTCAAAAAGTTTCATGAATGAGTTATTCACTCACATGTCCGAACGGATCAAGGTGGTTGTTGGTTAACTTCAGCTTCTGGAAAGACACCAGTTGCCGCATCCAATGCGCTCCCGTGGCTGGAGAATCCGGATGTACGTACAACCTTCCCGGCATCGCAGGTTCTGCCTTCCCCGTCACAGACCTGAACCGTGTGCAGAATACAGCATTTTCAGTCATTATTTAAACATACATTTTGCTTTCCCTCACCACTGTAGTCTTTTATAGCTGAAATATTTTTTATTACTTTTAATGTACTTTTTTCCCATGTCCCTGATACTGTTGCTCTCTGCTGTATTGACTAGAAAAAGTCACCCTACCAAGATTCTGTTTATTTGAACATGCATGAATTATTACAAGTATAATTTCATTAAAACTCAAAGATAATGTTTTGTTCCCTCAACATGTTTTTTTCATTGCAATCAAAATGCAATCCAGCCTGCTACCTCCCATTTATCATGCGTCAATGCCTTGTGCATTGTACATAATGTCTTTCAAAGAACAATTTATTTGGTTAAGGGCTAGGATGATGGTTGATCAAGAGGGCCATTAGTTCCAGAACTTGCACTGAACGGGTAATTATCAGGGATATTGGCTTGTGGACATCCTCCCTCAATAACCTCAACAATTTAAAACCACTGACCCTGAAAAAGGAGTATAAAACCAGTTCAGTGTTTTCTGTGCAGCAGCAGAGGGAACTGTATGTAAAGCAATGTAAAGACTATATTTTCTCATCCTTTAGTGTATACATTTTAAAGCTTAAATAGATTCAACTGAAATGTAAAAACAAATGTGACCAATACGGAACATTTTAATGATCACACAATGAATGAGTCCTATTTAAATATGTGTGGCACCAGCTTTATAATTTAACTAGGTCTTGTAAGAAATATTTGAAGTTGTCTTTGTTACTGGAAGGTGACTGAGAAGATGGACACAAAAAGTAAAAAGCAATAACTTAAAACGATTGCTTTAAACCACTTTGAAAGTTTTCCAGAAGCCATGTATTTAAGAGAGAATAAAAAAGAATGTCAGAAATATAATTAACCAAATAAATAAACCTGCATCCCTAACTTTAAACTCTAAATAAAACAATCTCGGACTCACGGACCATTTGTTATCGGCGAACTTATAGCGGTGTTCGTCCGCTGGCACGACATCCATCAGAAGAATGTATTTGGTTTTTGGGTTCAACCCGGTGACCTTCACTTTGAAGCTTGGGAACATCCGCCTGTGGATATAAATGGAAAATATTACAGCATGCATTGCGCACAAAATGTGTTGAACATTTTATTAAAATTATGATGGCAAAATAACAAGTTTTGTTTTTAAATTAATGTGTAAAAAAAAAACAAAAAACAGTCGTTTTAAAAGCCGTAGAATATGTGTTTTGACGTGCTCGTTTAGAAAAGTTCTGACGCAACACAGTTTCAGTTCTGTTGATCGAGATGAATACTCTTTCAGTCTAGCGCCTTCCATAAAGGATATAAACGCCCTTACATGATATAACCCAAACAGAACAACTGTAAGTTGAGTGAATAGAACTATTAAAGTATGCATAAATGCGAGTAGGGGATGAAAATAATTTTACATTCACTGGGTCCGATAAGCGTTTCATGATTGAATGTGTTCACTTTAAGAAATGCGTGCATTTAAATGCACAAATAAAATGGAGCAGTGTACTTTTAAGAAGTAAACGACAAAACTGTTTGCTATCATGAATTCAGAATCATTGAGATATTTATAAGGTTAACTTCCAGCGATGATCTCGGTATTTAGCGATCGTTTCATTCTCTCACATTAATCAGAATGTTAAGCAACAGCAAAGTCGCAGTTAGCAGTTCATGCATCAGTTCATGAACCTCTGCTTTTTTTCAAAGAAGCAACAATTGCCGATCTACTAACTTCAGTGTTCAATATGTATTTTAAAACACTTCTCTGCTGATAATGAAGCTCTGGCCTAAAACACCATAGCATTGTTTTAACCATAGCTTATAAACAATCAGTGACCTCAAACAGATTCACATCCAGCTCATTCGACATTATTGTTAATAGTATGCGATGGTAATATTTTATGCAATTGCTCTTAAAGTTTTAAAGTGAGATCTAAGTTCGGTGTATGTCCGTTACAAAATTTGAAAAATCTGCATTAAGAATCCAAATGATTAATATTTTATAACAATTAGTATAAAAACTAAATCATGCAGCCAAACCAATGCTTATTGATTTACTGGAATTAGCCTACTGCTAACACTGCGAAATCAAACTCACATTTTAAAATCACATTCTTAATAAAAAAATAATAATGCAAAGTATTATTAATTAATAGCCTACTAACATAATAAATTATACAAAGATAAACATGTTTAATGTTTAAATTTTATGTATGTAGCCGCAAGCAAACCTCAGTTTACCGTTAAAGATCAAAATGGATAAATTATAATACAATCTAAATTTGTATGTGCATTGCATCGGGAGAATATATAAATTAATAGACTCATATAATGAATAGTGTACAATTGGTAATATATTATGTATTTATTACAATAGGCTAATCTGTACTATAATGATTACAATGGAAAAAAAACGTAATTGTGCATTTTATTTTTATATCGGTTATACAAAAAACTACAGATGTAATGCATTTTCAAAACATTTGTAAACGTGTCTTACCTCCCGGCTTTGGTGATGATCATTTCAGTTCCCACTTCATGAAACTTTGCCCACAACTCTCGCTCGTGCAGGTAAACTTTTATCCCTTCCATTCCCTTTTGAAAAGACAGATGCAGACTTTGAGAGTGAAGAATACACTGCAGTGTTGCATTCGCTCAAAATTACATCAAAATGTACATGGAGGAGAAAAAAAAGCTGTTCAGCTTTAAAAATCATGCTGGCCTAGATTAAATCACCCCAAACACAGAATTATTTGTTAATAGACTGCAATATTAGGTTAGTAGCATTATGCTACACACACGCATGTTAATTACATTTAATTTGGGAACTTGAGTTACCTAACTAACAACACAGTCCAATATTTGTCGAATTAACACGGATAGACATAGAGAGAGAAGTTCTTCAGAAATACGAGAACTAGTGGCTGTCAACTATTACACAAGTTCATCTGCATTAACTGTAGTTGCAAAAAAATTGTCACACAAAAGTATGATCATTCGGTCAGTCCACTTCTGAATCCTCTTCGATAGCACCCGTGTGCCTCTGTAAGTTTCGGTAAGTGTTACTCTTGTAGTCCTCAGAACAACATTAAATCACGAATATACCACACAGCTTCATTCACTTTCTTATGTCGCCTTTATTTAGCTGTAGAAATGGAGACATTCCATAGACTTCTATTGTTTTTTATATACAACTAGGCATAAATACTATAATACACCCAGCACTAACTGCAACCTTCCTGTGTTTTACAGTTTAAAACAAAATCACTATATTTAGAATACAAAAACAAACAAACAGAAAAAAGGTTAAAAAAATAAATAAAAAAATAAAAAATAAGGGCATTCCCAGTAGGAGATTTATTAATATTTGGCTCATTTCTAGGGCCAAATTTTTAACTCATTTTTTTTTGGTAAAGTAGGTACACACACACACACACACACAGAGAGAGAGAGAGAGAGCAGAATGGTTCAGACAGTAGTTGTTACCTGTTGAATGTAGGTTGTCTGTGATGACGGGGACTTGCTGACGGCTCCTATCTGTTTGTCTGATTTACCATCGTTAGGGACATCTTTTGAATCGGTGTCACTGGGAGAGTTTTGGAGCCGAAAGGTGTCTTCGCTGTCTGCCATGTTCAGAGGAATCTGTGAACTTCTGCGAGCGCGAGGGAGGCCTACATGACAGAAGAAGAAACTAATAAAATCACCTTTCTCTTTAAAACAAGCATCTCTGTTGTTCAGCTCCCTCCAGACTATCTTGCAGCACTTTAATAAGTCATTTGTTTACATTGAGAAATTCGTATCCTAATATCTTATATCTTTAAACAACAAACGAAATACATAGGCCTACACTTCGAAAAAAAAACACACACTATTTATCAAAATCTCTACAAAAAATATCCTCTGATTTCGAAACATTCTTCATTTAAACACTAGGACACGGTCCCGCAAAAACAGCGAGGTGCAGTATTTATATTTCTGAAAAGGTCTGCTGACATAAATTATCGAAGTCAAGGCAACTTTCTTTGAACACAATCATATGCAACACATGCACATGAATAATGTTCATGCATAAAAACACACAGCTATTTAAATGATCATTATTTTGCTTCACTCGTCTATAAATTCAAATCCGGTAAAGAGTTATATTCCAAGTCTGGGATAAACTGTTCGCACGCGCCTCTGTTAGAACTCTCTTTGTATGTCAGAAGAACTCAACCATGCATATAACCAAGCTCAATTGTTTGAAAAAAATATATATAAAAATTCCGCAATGTTTGCACCATCAGTAGACCACGCTATGTTTCACAGATATCGCAGTTCTAGTTTACACATCTGTCTGCCGATGGTTCGTGCTGTAGGAAATCAGAAGCGATGGCCTATAGTGTAACAACTCTAAATGAATCAGACTCGAAGACACTGGCATTACCTTAAATTCCGATGCAAAAGAAAGTTTTACAAATCCCAGAAAGCGCTCTTATCAGTTCCAAAACACTGTCGGTTCTATCGCGAACTTCCCTTTGAATTTCAGATATATTCCGAGCATGCAGCTCACGAGATTCTGCTCTGTGAACCCATGGGTTTCCTCTGTGTCCTCTCTGAGGCTAGAATCTTCGTGCAGCGAGCGTCCAAGTAAATATATCTGTTAAAAATGCGACTCTTTCTTCATGCGGTAGCGTTGGATGTGCACTTATTGCATTTCAGAGCACGGCAAACCTTCTTCTTTCCTTTATTAACAGGTTATGTCTAGTATTCCTCGAGAAAAGCAGCACGGTCACCTCCTCCCTCGCCCTCTTCTGTCTCTCTAATGGTCAAACCCCATGCCTTACGCTGGAAAACGGAAGCGCTGGGATGAACCACGGAGGTAGTCTATGGGTCGGCTGCTATGTGGACACAATATCGGTCCACCCACCGTTTAACTGCCCCCCACGGCACCCCACCCTCCAGAAGCTCTGTATTCTTGAATGAGGAGACATTTTAAACGCACATATAGCCTACAACACGTGCGCATTAGACTCGTTGTGCCATACTGATGCGCTCCATGCATGTTATTTAAATCTGCATCTAGTTCATATCAGGCTTAAGAAGTGTGCATTAGCCTATACAATAAAATGTATTAAATGAAAAATTAAATACAGAGAATAATGTGATGGCATACGTTTCTGAAAGATTGGTCTCCATTAGTTAACGATGGAGATGAAACCTAAAAAAGACACGTGGATTTCATTTAATAGGACGCTTGAAATAAAAAGTTTGAGTCACATGATGTTTGTCCCTGGTTTGTGTGGCTTGCGGCCTGCAAAGCTGTGGTTTCAGAAACTAGATCCGCTTCCAGCTGCCTCCAAACACCGTCCACGCGTTTATTAAATATTTTACACATGCATGTTTCTTCGGCAGACTTTTAATAATGCTCGGATTAGGCTGTTTCTCTAAACTATGTTGGATTTAGCGCTGAAGACAAACATGTGTCCGCCAATGCACGTGAGGATGCCCGTGTTGTTGTTGTCTTTCCTGGAAGTTAGGGAAAGTTTGGTTACACTTTATTTGAAGGTGTCTTTGTTAGTTATACATTTCAGTAATGAGTAATATTAATAAACTTCATCTACTTACTGTATGGTTAGGATTAGGGTTTGGCTTAGGGTTATTTGCATATAATTATGCATAATTTATTGTTATTAATATATTAAGTACATGTAATGTGTAAAAATGACACCTTAAAATTAAATGTTTCCAAAAGTTTGCCCACAAAAGAAACTGATTAGAACTATATTGATACTAGCCATTTCAGTTTCAAACCAAATCCACAAAAGAAATATATCCTAATAAAATAAGAAGTGTACCCCGCAGGCCACTAGAGAAAGGGCCCTCAAGTCATTTCTTATGTCACAGAATAATAAAATGCCAAATCTAGTCAAGAAACTTCCCTGAACCCAGCACCTGATAGCCCAGTAGCACACAACAGCGTGAGAACCGGGGTTAGATCACGGTTCCGCCAGCTGATGCTCATTATATTGCGTATTAATAGCAACAATTTTTTTTTGTATTTTGCGTGCTATTTTACGCAGTTTTGTATGCATATGAAACTCACTTTGTTGGCGTGCATATGATAATAATTTTGGCATACGCACCTATCAAACAACCTTAAACCTGACAATTGTGTATCATATGCACCCCAAAATCTATTTCTGCTTATAAATAGGCCAGCACGCCAAATAGAAACCCCAAATCGTGCCATTGAAACACTCTTTCACGAGACCGGGTTATAATAAAACTCCGTTTCTGCTGCATCTGGCTCTGTAGCGATTCAAGATCCCTCACGAAATCCAGCAGATTATTTCAATGCAGATATTTGATTCGTGATCTAATGAGTGATAGCGGAAAGTAACCCTCTGATGTAATAAGCTTATGTATGACAGACATTGCATCAAGTGTCAACTTTTGCAGTAATGTTTAACATATAACCCATCTATAGGCCTATTGGTTTGTAACACTTTGCCTAAAGTCTTGGTTTATGTTCCTTATCGTGCAACCTATACACAGCTCGTGCAGTCATCTCGAGATCTCACAGGAAGGCAGCTAAAGGTAGAAAAACATATCATGTAAACTGAACAATGGAGATTACTGTCCAGAATCTCTAGAATGCTCTAGAAAACATCTTACAGCGGGCATCAACAAATGCGTGTGATCCACAGACCACAGCTTGCAAGAAATGAAGCACGAGTTAAAAATAAATAAATACATTGCCATCTTGTGTGGATATTTATGTGAACAATTAATGGTAAGTACATTTTATGATTTTTTTTTTTTTACATTTACCCAAACATTTGTAAATGTAAATTTTGCCGTTTACAAGTTTCCCGCCCGCTCTTACAATTAATTATTGAAATACAACGAAATAATATGTTGTTTTCCAAAGCTATCATTTAGTCAATCAGAAGTTCTTCAGTTGTTTTTGAGATCTGAACTTTTTTTTTTATTTTTTTTTTTTTATCCTTGGTGTGGGAAAGATATTTGCCAGCCTGACATGAACACACATGAACCTGACTACTTGCTGTCTGAGGCATACAATAACTTTTTTAAACTTCAGGATAAGGGCTATTTGCTGTTGTTATCAGTTTTACTCTGATATTATTTTCATTTTAGCTCGAGTATATGGACTTTTTGCGAGCCTTTGTCTTTTAACATAAATTGGTAAGTGTATGTCAAAATTTTTTGGAAAAAACAGGAGCTCTTAAAGAGTGAAATATAGAAAAACATTATTATTATTATTATTGACACTCTTAATGAATCAATGCTCAAAAGTTATGTCATATGTATTATAGAATTAAAACTGCACCTTCACTAATTTATGTATTTCTAACTTCTTGTGTGCGTGATTCCTGTCTAAGTCTTTAATCGGATGGAATTTGAGCGCTATCAACTTTATTTTTATCACGAAAAATATACAATTGTGTGTTCAATAAACTTGTTTAATAAGACTTACGATAATGTTATCTAAGTTTTGACTTTTGATTGTACAGGTTAAATGAAGAAACTGGTCGCTTTGCCAATCTCTTCCTCAAAGAAACAAAAAACGGGAGTTTCATTCACCTTAAATTCAGACAAATCAGTGATTTTTCACACATTTTCTGCCCATATTAATAAGATAATATATTGATGTATTAGTGAGGGATATTTATATAACCTATATTTCCCTTTATACATCATGAGTTCTACGAGACTGTATTTTAATATTTTCATATACTTAAATAGAATTAAAAAGGAACAAATGAAGCCCGTAAGTTTTTTTTTCTCCAAAATTTTGATTGATTTTATTTTATTGATTTATTTTGAAGTTTGGTTTAGCACTGATTTTCTTTCCCAAGGCAAGTGTCCTACAGTTTTCCATGTTACCAATACGTCAGTGTTTTACTTTTTATGCAATAACTCTACGATCTACATGAACACATTCAGTCATTACTTTAACAAAGCCTCGCGATAACTCACTAAACACTAGAACATCAATATATATATCTCAAACCCAAGAGAAGAGCTGATTTAACCCAAACCTGTCTGTTCCTGTAGTGCTGTGTGCATTTCACAAAACCTGGAAACATGGGAAAACGCATCTTTATTCATCTCCCATATCGTCATTATTACATTCCCTATAGAACTTACACATAACTATAAGGACAAACAATACTACACGAGACAACGTATTCAACAACAACAATATTCAAAATAATGGTAATAACAATAACATAATACTTTATTCAGACACTATATTTGCTTGCTCCATAGATTCTTTTTAGCTTATGCTCAAATTATTGTTTAGAATCCTGTCTGCATATGGAGGAACTTTTATATGTGTGTGTGTGTGTGTGTGTGTGTGTGTGTGTCTGTGTCTGTGTGTGTGTGTTTGTGTGTGTCTGTGTGTGTGTCTGTGTGTGTGTGTGTGTGTGTGTGTGCAGGCGTTCTAGAATAGCTATATTATTTATGACTTTCATTATCTTGAATGAGCTTAAAGGCAGTTGAAAGTTGCAGGCTGCAGGATACGAAAAAAAATATGATTAAAAAAAAATTCAACATATTATTTAATAGGCTACTACTGTCTATAATGTATGGTGCTCAAACTAATTTTCACATTTACGAATACGAAATGAAAGGACAAAATATAAGTGTAACAGATATTTCTGCACAGGTCCAGAGTGTTCCTCTATCTCTCTCCTGATGAATGATTGCTGGAATGAAGTCTTGGGATAAAGCGTCTGCTACATGACTGAATGTAGATGTGTATGTGGATACTCGACCTTCGCGCTTTTATATGTTGCTTCTCTGGTGAAGTCGAGGTTTCGTGCATCTCTAGGGTCTCTGAGCTGTACATGGCCACACGTGTGTGTGTGTGTGTGTGTGTGAGGCTGGATGCTGCTCTCTCTGGTGATAAGATACACCTCTCACCTCGCTCTGCACTGGCTGGAGCTGACACATCTCTGCTAACAATCACATCACACACCGGACCCACATTCCGCCTTCCTGGTCCCCTTGGCTTTTTTTCCATTCACTTCCAAAAGAGCCTTGGACCAATGGGTCCGACCCCCCCCCCCCCCCCGCCCCCCGCAGACAGCTCAGAGTCATTAAAACAGCTCGAGATGCTGGCTATTAGAATCTACTTCTGAAAACTTAATGGACAGTCCCTCTGTTCTTAACATATCAGCTTTGTCCACAAAAAAGGGTTGTACATTCTTAAAAATAAAGATTCTTCACAGTGATGCCTTTTAGAACTATTTTTGGTTCCACAAAGAACCATTCAGTCAAAGGTTGGTGTGCCCTTTTTATAATCTGAAGAACCTTCTTTCACCACAAAGATGCTTTTGTGAAACAGAAATATGTTAAAGGTTCTTTATGGAACTATTAAGACAAAAAAGGTTCCTCTGTGGCATCGTGAAGCACCTTTATTTCTAAGAGTGTATTTTATTAGTTACGTGTTGTTTGCTGTAACTATGTTATAACACATGGTAAAACTGCATTGGAATTGTTTGCTGAATTAGAGTTAATGTATGTATATATATAGTTCTGCAAGGTTGGTTTGTGTCAGACACGGTTCCTCGGTGTGAAATGCTGCCCTCTGGTGGCTGTTGTGTCCTGTCACATGAACGAGGTCCAATCTCTCAAGCGTCCACAGATAAACAAGTGAAACGGCGGAAGACATGAACATATATAAATGTGTTTCATAAGTGTGACTGATGCTTGCAACCAAAACCACAGCAATGACATGAAATAACTTGGAACTGTGAATCATCTTTATGTGCACCAAGATCTTGTGCTTAAACTTAAACTGTGTAACTTCTTACAACCACCAACATGTCTTTACTTCACCCAAATACATTTTAATACATTTGAATAAACCTGTCAGCTTGCATTTGGGCAAATAAAGATACGTTTTGGAAGATTTTATTTTGCACTCTTACATGAAAATAATTTATATTGTAGTGTTCTATATTTTATATATATTCGCCAGTGTGTCACGTGATCATTAGTAAGTAGGTAACCCGTTTAATCCCAATTGTTTTCCAGACATGAAAATATCCAGATAATGTGTTAATAATTATTTATTGTTTTTTTTTTTTTTTGGAAAAGTGTGTAAAAATTATGTTTTATGGTTGGTCACCAAAAGATAAAGAGCTATTCATCTTTGTGCTATCTTAAGAGCTTAAAGTGCTGATTTATGGATATTTTCTTGGCCGTGTTGAATATGATGCTGGGGGATTATAATAATACAAAGTTTAAAGCAGTTTGCAAAGTCTTGGTAATTTCACTTTAGTGTTTTCTTTTTATAGCCTATGAAGTTTGCATATGGGAGAACTCATTTTTATTTCATTTATTACAGCATAAGGGACAAAACAATGAACTCATAATACAATACAATCATGTTAGAAAGTTTTCCTATACCATGATTTTTACTGCACCATTTTATTTGCATGGATCCATTACTGGCACTCTGTTTGACTTCTCTATTCATATAATAATGTCATTTATTGGCCTTATTTAATTACACCTGTGTGTTTCTTATGTTTGTCAGTAGAGCTCAGTTCTCTATAATCTCAGAAAACCATTGCTCAAACATTCAAGAACCAGATTTCCACAGATACAGCTAAGCAGACTTTTAAAACTAAAGTATTTCAGCTGCTAAAACACGAAAGGATCATCTGATGGATATTTACATTTATTCATTTAGCAGATGCTTTTACCCAAAGCAACTTAAATTTCAGGAATGCAATAAGTGATATTTAGTGTACTTAATGAAGAAATCTCATATTACTCCCTATAAATATTTATTTTGGTAATCTAATTGTGTTAAACCTCATATACTGTCAGGCTGTGACAGATAATTAACGTTTAGGTGTAATGAATAGAGAGAGTGACTTGCAGGTGTAAAAGCTCTGTGTTATAGATCTGTTCTGGTGTCTGTCTGTAGACTGTGGAGCTGGTTTTATAAAAACTGTTAAATGTCGCCATCGTGTGGAGAGACAAAGTATCGCACTTCATCATTTATAACGGACCCTTCAGCTCGACATCTGGACACAGTTCTCGCATTTCTCTCCTCAGTGGCACACACAGAAACTTCTAATTGTTTGTGAAGCAACCGTTGCCTTTGGCTTTATTTGACATTTAGATTTTAATTAATATAATGAATGTATAAATATATCTACACAAAATTATTATTAATGCATTCAAAGCTCAAATCTGATCTGGAATTTGTGCATATGATCAGAACTCCATGCACTACTTTTCATAGAAAACCATTGAAAACCTCTGCAGAAAACTGGGGTCCTGTCCCAAATCACATCCTAAACCCTCGCTGTGTTCCTCTGAGTCACACTTCATGTCTCCGAGTCCGAGAGCGTCTGAGTCACAGAAAGACGGTGATGTGATTTGGGACAGGACCTCAGTGAACCCTGATCAAACACACCTGAACCAACTAATACAAGTCTTCTTCTTTTCAGTCAAGAGTTCACTGGTGTGAACACTGCAAAACATATTTTCTTCTGCAGTATTTTCGTCTTGTTTTTCAGGATAAATATCTAAAAAATCTTGAATCAGGATGCATTTACTTGACAAGTTAAATTACCTAAGATATTCTGTCTTGTTTTCTGAAAAAAGAATAGTTATTGTGACCAGCAGGGGTTGATCAGAAGTGACCGAGCAGTCGTTTATTGGACCAGGATCATTCAGCAGACTTTGTGTTTAATTGTTGTGTATTCCATATACTATTACACGTGATATTTATCATGATGTTTGCGTGTCAAACTGACCCAATAATGGTCAAATCAACAAAAATCAAACAATAAAACAGCAAATAATAACCACTACAAACAGACAATTGAAAATTAAAATAGATATTCTTCCAAAACTGTAACTTTACAAAAACACATGACAAAAAAAAAACAAAAAAAAAAAACACTGTATTCAGCTAACGAACATTTTATTGTTTTCTAATTTTCTTTTAACATTCACAAATATATGAAACTATGTATATGCTAATTCTTTATATATTAACTCTGTGGCACATCCCTTGGAGTGACCTTGAAAACCTCTATTAATTGGTGATAATATTGGTTTACTTCCTAAAATATTGGAATTTTTTTTTTTTACCACAGAACGTCTGAATTTGAATTGATTTCAGATCTGTGCAGGTACTACGCTTTACGCAATCTACTTTTCAAAGTTACCCCACGCTAACTCTCTTTGTGCAGAAGATGAGAGACTCAGAAACCATCTGTAGATGTGATCATGTGATCATGGAGGGCCTCGACCAATCAGGATGCAGCATCAGTCAAAGAAGCATTCTGGTCTTGTTTTTGTTTTAGAGTTTTAGAGTTAGTGCTCATTGTCAGATCCTTTAAGTGTTGTGTGTGACAATGATGGCATAGCAAATAGTATTATTTTTATTATATAAAGTGATCTTGCTCTGAATAAAATAATGATAGAAACGATCTGTATACTAAGGCATCATTCCTGTTTTTGATTTCCTGTTTAGACATTTTTTCACTCTATTCCAGACCACCCACACAACACAGATGTGATGTAAATCATTTGGATGAACGATAAACCTCCGCACCAGAGACTGTGCTTCTCGAATCCGACAGAAACAGCCTCCATCCCTCGTCTGCTTTAATGAGTGCAGTAAATGCAGGGAAAATGAGTTTTGTTCTGTTTTCATCATGCACAACTCTTTACAAAATAAAGATATTTCAGTCAGGGAGCATTTCATTACATGCATCATGTGCAAAAGCTAAAAAATGTAAACATCTTCATTTGTCTAAAAATATGCATAAACGTAATCAGAATAAGGTCTTTTAGAAGTAGTACGTTCAACAATGGTCTGCGGTCACTGAACTATTGGAGAGTTCAGAAAACGCTGGTCTGAGAATTGTTAATAAGTTAAGCACACGGTGCAATCCAAGCCAGCATCGGAGGCAGTCGTAGATCTCAGACGAAGGGGTTAACTGCAGTCGCCTGTCTCCTGATCACTTGCCAAATCAGCTCTATACGAGTGTGTTAAGTCTGAAAGCCACATGAAAGAGAACAGACTGCTGCAATCTATCAGCTACTGAAGGCTGGAGGAGTATAGAGTCGAAGTGTTGCGTGTTTAGCCTTGAGCAGGGGTGGAGGTGTGCACATCACATGCTTTTATAGACATGAGTGTATTCTGTGATGAGCTACATGTGGATGAGTCAACTATCTCTGTGAACGCCTGTGAGTCATCTGAGGCAACATGTTGGTTATTGAGTGCAAAGTGTGTGTTTGTGTGGCAGCGATCAACCTTTCCCACATCTGGGTGCGGTAGAAACATCAACATCACTATCATTAAAGGGTTCGTCACTCACCCCCTGCGTGTCCTTCCACAACTGTGTGGCTTTCTTCTTCTGTGGAACATATTAGAAGTTTTTGAGAAGTGTCTTTTTGTTTTTGTCCATGCGGTGGAAGTCAGTGGGCACCAAACCATGACTGAATTATCTGATTACCAGCCTGCACATGAGAAGAGCAGTGGTGTCAAAAGTACTGGCATTCATTACTCAAGTAGAAGTATAGATACTAGGGTTTAAAAAGACTTTTGTAGAAGTTGAAGTATCAACTCAAGCTTTTTACTCAAGTAAAAGTGTAAAAGTACTGGTTTAAAAAACTACTTAAAGTATAAAAGTAAAAGTAATGTAAGGGGAAAAAAATGCCATTAAGAACAAAAGCTTTTAAACATAATTCTGCATTTCACACGACTCTCTGAAGCTGTTCAGTTGTTGAAAGGTGTGTGTGTGTGTACGTGTGTGTGTGTGTGTTTGTTTTTGTGAGTGTGGGTGTGTGAGTGTGTGTGTGTGTGTGTGTGTGTGTGTGCTGAACACAGGGTATAACTCTAACTGCTTGCATGACAGTGAGGAAGAGTGTTTTATATAATACACATTTGTTTAAAGATCTAACAGTTATTATATAAACTTTTAAACTACAAAAAACATTTACAATTTGGATTTTAAAATAACATTTTTAATTGTGTTTAGAAAAATATGTATACAGAATTTAGTCAATTTCAAACCTATGAATTATCTATTTTATGTATTATGTATAGTTTAGAGAGTATAAAATAGGGCTATTTTCCCACTCAAAACGGAGTATAGTGACGTCACGTGGGTCTGTGAGAGTGAAGGTGCTGCTGGTCACCAGTAGATGGCGCTGTGATATCGTCCATCAGCTGCAGCTCGAGCACAGAGATCCTTCTTCCAAAATGTTCTAGATGTATACAGCTTGAAAACAAGTCTGTATACATCTTTTTAACAAATGACCATTTTAACAAATGAATGCAACGTCTAATATTTTTCACGGCAACAGAAAGAATGATTTTTGCAATCAAACCATAATCAGTCTACATCCGAGTCACGGGTTCAGTCCGGGATTATAGACTGGTCCTTGTTTAATAGTCCACATTCTTCTGAAAATATAGAATTACAACTTTAGTTAATCCATTTATTATATTATCACTTGGTTTTATTTTTTATTTTATTTTCCAAATTATGGTTGAATTATTTGTATTATTATGTATTTCATTGTTAAAAAACAAAACAACAAAATATATCTTTTAGGATATCTGGGTGTAAATTTCATAATTTGATCACAGCAATTCTATATGTATTTCTATATACTGTAATAGTAAATTTGACTTTATTTCTCCTGTGGAACACAAATATAGTTATCCTGAAGAACACGGGTCTCCAAACACAGTTCGATTAATCTGACCTTCATTGTATGGACAGAAAAAAGCCCTTCGACATGTTTCGTGTTCCAAAGAAAACAGACATGCATGGTATGGTCGAACAAATTTAGCATTTCGCTTGAACTATATCCCTTTTAGATTTTCTCCAGTTTACATTTAAATGACACCAACCTTTCATGAACAATTGACCATATCTAACATTCATGTATTCTAAACGTCTTTTACAGTATCTTATAGTTTTTACATCAAACACTGGAAGGCTGTCTTCACGTCTTCGACAGATGTCGACTCTTATTTATCTTCAAATCCACCTTTATTTGTAATAGTATTATAGTTTTCTCAGTCTTTCGTGTCGCTCAGTGAACAGACACAACAGTCTCCTTCACATAGACCAGATTAGATAATAATACATTAACCTTTTTTTAAGTGAACAGTGGCGAGAGCATGTTTCGTGTGTTTGATTGCATGCACGAGAGTCACACTTTGCTCTCTGACGTGTACTTTGCCCCGTGACCGCTGGGTGGCGACAGCTCTGACTCTGTCTACAGCAGAACTCAGACGTGTAATAAACACGCCTGTGATAACGAAGGCGCCAGGTGAGCAATAGAAGGAGCGATTGCGATAGTTTACGTGGTGTTTACCACTGTTCTTCAGCGCCAGTGCCATTACTTATTAACCCTACTTTATACAAATAAAGATACAGTGTTGATAAACCCTGACTCGAGGCTCCACAGAGTGGACAGTCAAGTTATTTTACATTCTTCCAGGTTCATATCGGTCCACATAAACACGCACGACGGGTCTGGTACAGCTCGAGATGTGCTAATGCTTTCACTTTCCCTCCTTTATGCTCGAAAACATCCATGAACGAACAGTATAGTTTGCCACATCTGTCTGAACTAAATGTTTTTATTAGGAATACAAGAGAATCACTTTGTTTTTATTATTACTTAATTTGGTCTGTGCGCAGTGTGATGGTGTAGTTCGAAAACTCAGTTGATGAGTTATAGTTGATGTCTATTTCAGCTGGCTATCATGTTTTAAGATTTTTTTTTAAATAATTATTCTTTTATTATTATACAGAATATATAGAGTCCAAACACATTGAAAACACTGTGGCAAATCTGTATTTAAATCTATTCTAAAGAAGCGTGAACTCAATGAACTTGGAAAATTTAACTGTTTCTAAACTTGTACACATTGACTATATATCATTTGTTTTTTTGATGTCATGTATGTTTTTAAATTGTATGTAAATGCTGTTGTCTTGGCCAGGTCACTCTTGAAAAATATATTTTTAATCTCAATGAGTTTTTTATCTGGTTAAATAAAGGTTAAATAAAAATAAAAATAATTTCCTTTATACGCTTTTCTGCGGTTTCTAAAATAATTTTTGGGGCAGTTTAGACTCATAGGTCACAAAAACTTAATTTGAACACACGCTCGGACTAAAGCATTTGAAGTTGCTGTGAAATAAAAGTGTGATTACTTTCAAGCCATTGATGCATTGTGTTATCGCCTTTAATTAGTTTGAACCCAAGCACTTAAACACACAACAGTTAATCAAAACGATGGCACATTATTTCTGTCTGTAGAGAAACTAGCTCTGTGCTGTTACAGGTGGAATCCAGGCGCAGATGAGAATTAACAAGGACAATGCTCACATACTATACACATATCAACAATAAATTAAGTTAAGCTCCCTCAAACAAACACAAACAAACAAACAAAGAATTTCAGTTCTATTTACAAGCAATATTCATATGAAATAATTACATAAATATGTAATATATATATCGTTATTTACATTTGTATTTATTATAGCCATATGATCCCTTTTCCCGTTTCATCCCGAAGCTGCATTTCAGAGTAATTTAGTACCGCGTCTCGATTAATCAGTGGTCTGTGGATTCATTGACTTTGGAAAAAGAATAAAATGACTAGACTGCCTTCCTCATTTCCACACAAAAATGAATCGAACATATATGTGTGTGTGTGTGTGTGTGTGTGTGTGTGTGTGTGTGTGTGTGTGTGTGTATCTGTGTGTAAAGATTGAACTCCTTAACATTGCAAAATATTCTTAAAACTGTAGTGAAGATTGCGTTCTTGGTGAATTTGCGTTTTGAACAGTACAGACGGAAGCATTAAAAAAAAAAAAAAAAAAAAAAAAAAAAAAAACAGCAGTCTTGATCAAGTCTAATCTTTGACATGCAGTATGCCTGCGGTAACTTATTTAATTTATTAATATGTTTGCAAACACATCCGATAAAGAGATATCAAACAAAGCAGGAACCGATTCAGAGTGCATCTTAAATGAAATCACCGTCACCCTGAACTTTTAACATAACGAGGAGCAGCAGCTTCATTCAGTCTCTGTCAGACTGGTCACTGTTCAATACTTCTCTGGCATTCATATGGGGGGGCAAAGTTACTGTTTTAATTTAACAAAAGAACAACATACATTTACGTGTTTATTTGTTTTAGCAAAGTGCATTTAAAGTCTAATCGTGTTCTCCGAGGCCGGTCCGTGGTGCACGGCTCGCTCTCTCGTCGGTGGGGTCTACGGGGACACACTGCGCGCTCTGTCCGGTTTGGACTCGAGTCCGCTGACCAGGCGCTGGATGCTCTGGAGCTCGCTGCTCGAATCTTTCTCGGTGCACGGTTTCGGCGACACTGACACCGAGCCAGACTCCGAGTCCAGACTCCCCGTCCCCCCGTCTCCCTTCAGATCCATGGCACTGCTCGCCACCGGCGGGACGGCTGTCGTGAGCAAAGTGCAGTCGGGGACATTCGGTAAAGAGTAAGGGCTGTACCGTAACCGGGGCCGCACCGCGTTCAGAAACGGATGACGATGAACGGATGAAGAAGCGGCGGCGGCGGCCATGTACGTGTAGGGATACGGGAAGAGACCTCCGAAGGGAGACATGGCCAGACCCTACAGACACAGACACATCATCAACAACTGAAACAACTGAAACATTTGGCTCTGTAAAGTATGACTTAAGGGAATAGCCTACATTAAAGCTGTATTCTTCATCAAAACCAGAGGTCACAATTAATAATTTATGGCATAATTGTCATTAAAAGAAAATCAGAATATGCAACTTTATTAAATCCTGCTATTTCGTTTCCTTGTACCTAATTTATATTTACACCTTGTCCATTGAAGCAAAAACACACACGACATGCATAAATAGTTTTAAATATGATAACGTGCAAGTCACCTGAAAGATCCATCAAGATTAACCCACAAACACTTTTAGCTTGATTCGATCATTACAAACTTGACTTTGATTTGATTTAAAAAATGTTTTACTCTCTCTCTCTCTGTAGTATTTAGACATATAAAGAGTTCAGATGCAAAAGCCTGTTAATTGCAGTTTGACTTTTCTTCTAAAATGAACGTTTTTTCTCAGGCTCCTAGTGTAGATTTCATTACGAATAGGTTCTTGTCATTGCTATTAAAGCGAAATAACTGAACATTAACAGATGCTCATTTTAGAAGAAAATTATATTATATATAAAAAATTCTGCTTGGTAGAAATCGTCATTAACAGCTTTCTCTCACTTTTTTTCCAGATTAATTGCGACATATTACTGTCTGCGCACATCCGTCAGGAACAGTTTTATTGCTAATCTCCAGCAACAGTTGTCAGTTGTTCTATATTTGCTGACAATTTATGGACTGCGCAACAAAGACCATTAAACACTGCAAGATTTGCCACACCTCATTTTCCCCCCTGAAGTCTCAAATGTAACTACAAAAAGCACTAAAATACTTTTGATTGTTCATGCACGAGCTACAGGTCAGGACTAAAGAAGCATCTGTGATCTTACCTGCGACGCCAGAACATGTTGCTGAAGGTGGAAGGGCAGCGGTGTTCCCGTCAGGCTTTGCGAGGGTGATGTCATGCTGCTCGTGTCCAGTGAGCTGACCCCTCCGGAGGAAACAGCTGCCAGTAAAGGGCCCATCCCTGCGGCCATGTTTGAGAACGCGCCTCCCATACTGAACTGACCAGGGTGCAGGAGAAACGGATGGGCACCACCCAAGTGACTGAAAAACTGCTGCCCGGCCAAACCCGGCGGAAATCCCAAATTGTGCAAGTGGTTTTGATTTAAGTGCGCAGCGCCATCTGTTTGCACAGTCAATGGCATGTAATTTTCTTTGCTCAGTGTCCGGCAGTCGTCTGTTTTGGCGTGATCCGGGCTCTTGAGCTCCTCACCGGACCGAGTGGTGCTAGAGATGAGCGTGATGGGACTCTGCCGAGAGTCCCGGATCTTCTCGGTTCTCCGCGGGACAGAGTCACTCTCCCCAAGCAGACTTTTGCTTAAACTCGCATCGTGATCCTTGGGGTCCTCGGTCGTGGTGGAGATTTTGCTCGAGTCTGGTCCCTCTTTCACGTTTCCATCTTTGTCTTCGTCGTCGCTATCTTCATCACTGTCGCAAAAATCTGCAAGAGTGCGAAAGACTATTTAATCGAGAGAATCCAATTTATATTTGTATAAATACAGACCGCAAGACAGCACATGCATGTCGTTTATAATCAGTAAAAGCACAGTCAGAGGCAATGCAAAATGCACGTGAAATAAATACTAATTTTGTGCCCTCATAGTAACATGCATGGGAGATTTGGGGATTTAATGTGTGGCAACTTGATTCGTCTTGACATTCTAATTTACGCCAAAAAAAATATGTGCTGCTCTCTAATTAGCAGTCGTTCACAAAAGGATTTGCATTCGTGTCCAGGGAAATAATTGGGCGATTCTGTAAGAGAAAGCTAGATTATGATCTGAAAGTAAATGTTTGTCAAATGCACACACGGTTTATCAGATTCTCGTACCTTTTGAGTTATTCTGGCCAACAGTTGAGACCACAGGAGACGAAGCCTGGCGAAAGCATTTGAAGGACTGTTCGCCTGAGGAATCATCAGATGTCCCGTTCTCTTTCTTCTGCTGCTCCTCATACGAACGCATCGATTGCAGAGCCAGCTGTTTTCTGTGTGAAATAAAAGTCGAAGACGGAAAACTGAGAAACGATTTCAGAGTAAACCACCTTCGCGTTGCATTAGAGTTGTTCTTGAGTTTTTAGTTCATCTTTCTTCTTTAAGATTAAAATGAACCGATCTTTCTGCAATAATAACTAACAGTGTCCTGAACTTGAGGACGTGAAGGAATGCTATTGTAGTAGCTACAGGGTGAAATGAGCAGTTCGTTCAGTCCTACCTTTTTTCACGTCTCCCATTTCCAGTGTCACGAAATCCTTTTGCAAAAGGATTGTGATCAATTTTCAGTTGTGTTATCTGAAATATAATAACATGGAAACAAAATAACATGAATAAAGATAACTGCAAGGTTTTTCAGTTGTGTTATTAACCAACTGATGCTTTATTATTTGCAGCTTATTGAAACATATTCGAAATGCACTACAGCTGTATGAGTCACTTCGATTACTTTAGGATTTTATAGTTTAAAGGGCTGGCCTATATGCTTGTTCTGCATTAAAAACCCATATTACGCCTGCAGTGACTTGTCTCAAACTTTGGTATTTGTAGGAAACACGGGGGCATTTCCAGCTCATAAATATTGAGAACGTTTTTATTATCTACAACCTCTCAACATGAATTCTGTCTCCCCACCCTGACACCCCGACACCCCATATGCATTTAGTGCATTAACAGTATTTTCCAGGGTTACGTTATATTTCAGCATTTTACTAATAAATGAACACACACATGCACGCGCACACACATAATTTTTGAATCTCTTTTTCTCTTCTTCAGTCCCTCCCACTTTGGCTAGTCCTCCAGTCCTTCCTCCCTCCCTCTTCTCATTCTTACACACACACACACACGCACACACACACACACACACACACACACACACACAGGTTTACGTGAACAAACTGTTGAAGATCTTCTGATTTTTTTGACTCGTATAAATAAATAATGCATGAAATGTAACCCGTGAGTCAAACAGGAGAAAGTAAAAGAATGATGCATGTTTGTTTTCTGTAGTATTAGGCTTTGCTATATGATGTAGGCCTCACAGTGACACAGCTAATATTGTGGAAATGCACTGCATAATAATAATATGTTCTAGACAAAAGTACTGAAAGCACCAAACATTACTTCTCCTGTAAGGCCACGGTGTATGCTATTAAATATTCAGCGCAGCAGATGCAACACACAAACTTCAGACCAACCTTATCGTTCTGGTAGGCAGTGACAGCAATGAAATCTGTCTCGGGGAACACGTAGGTCCTGAACGTGCTGTATGGGAGTTTCAGGATGTCGTTGGCTCTCACAATGTGAAATCTTGGCTGGTATTTGTGCATGGAGTTCAGTATCGTCTGAAATATAAATACGCATTTATACTATTTATTAAAAAAAAATACAGTTGACTTTCAGTAACATTTGAATAAACAGTAAAAATTGGGCACACTTTCTGCACGCTTTTAGCTCACTGACAGGTCGAAGCCTGCACCCCCCCCCCAACAGTAATTGTGTGCTCGTATAGTTTAAATTAAATTCAAATTATAGCTCAGACAAGACACTAACATATTGTACAATGCGAAGTCTTAAGACATTTTGTAACGAAAAATACATATAAATACATGCAATCACTGAACACACGTATTTAAACAAAAACCACAATAACAACAACAACAACAACAACAATAATAATAATGATAATAATAAAGTTTATACATATCTTACACTTACAAATCCATGCTTGTCGGAGATGTTGTTTGTCAGTTTAAGTTTGTGAAAATTGACGACTTTAGACATCCATTGCTCGCCCGTGGCCGGACTGTCGGGGTGAATGTACATCCGTTTTGGCATTTCGGGGTCAGCCTTTCCTGCCACCATCCAGCGAGAGTTGTGAAATTTATACCTGCAGTCATCAGCCGCCACAATATCCATCAACAGAATATATTTGGCCTTTTTGTCCAAGCCCGTGCATCTGACTTTAAACGGAGGGAACATCCGCCTGCAGAGAAGATCAGAGAGAAATTAGAGCAGTTTTATCGAGCTACAATTTCTTCACTTTTACTGGCATTGTGCTGTCCAGAGAAACATTACATGCAAAGACCTGAAATGATTTCGATGTGTGTAGATCAAGGTCTAGGCCCAATCGTCAGCCCTAACTCGTGAAACACCCACACATCTAAACGCAGCGCAGCATTAACACATGCTCAACTCTTTAACTCGACGTTACGGAAAAACTAAGTTACAAATAAAATCTTACCGAATGCAACTTTACAATAATTCATCCGCGTTTCACTGTTCAAATCAGTTTCGGAGCAAAATGAATTGTGTACTTGTCTATGCTACATTTATTTGTGATAAAAGTTCAATACATGGTATTACAGACGTTTGCATGCATTAAAACAAAACAATAACTTAACTAATTTAATAACGATTACTTTAAAACAACAAAAACGATGAATCTGGATTCAAATATTTCTAGGCCTAATTCAACTTGGGTTATACTTTGAAAACAACAACAACAACAACAACAAAAAACCTTCCTCAGCTCAGACAAAACAGAATGAACACTAGAAAGCTATTGACCTGTCCAGCAATCTTGCCACATGTTCTAAAGAAATCTGTGAGTCACTCAGATCAATAAATCAATCAGAATTCCATTTGATAGCGACTATAACCTCGGACTGTGTTTCACTTAATTAAATTCGAAGCACAGCTGATTTATTGAATCATTCCAGTTTACCTTCCAGATTTAGTGATGACCATCTCTGTGCCGCGCTTGTGGAAAAGCTCCCAGAGTTCCTTGGCTTCGAGGTGAACTTTAGGGTCGTCTTCGACCTCCTCCTCGGGCTCGAGCGTCTTGAGAGGCCGCAGATGCGCGGTGTGGTGTCCCAGTGAGGAGAAGTGAAGGCCGGTCTCTGCGGCACCCATCAGCTGCTCCATTATTGGTTTGCCCAGCGCACCGGGCAGAGACAGCGAGCCGCTCGGGGGCAGCCCCAGGGCCGGGAAGAAGGGCGGCTGGTGACCCAGCATTGCGCTCATGGCAAATTCCGGACCCCGGTGAGGTAAAAACGGGTGATAAGCCATACTGGATCCTTGAATAACTGGATCTCTCATCGGGAAGCTCATGCGAGTCCAGCCAGCAGATGCGGTGTTCCTTAAATCGATGTGCAATCAGCTTAATATCTGCGCCGGAGAAGTCCTTCACCAAGTCCAGCGTTCCTGCGACGCGTGAGTCTCTCGCTTGTGTCTCTAGCTGGATTCCAACAAAGTATCTAAAAGAGAAAGTGAGAATCTTCTCGGCTTGTCTTTTGGCAGTGCGCTATGAGATCGAGAAAATAAAAATAAAAGGCTCGACGGAGTCACTGTGTGTCAGCTTGCGGCGCGCGGCGCTGTCCTCTGGATTTCTGTAAAATAGACATTCCGCTAATAGTGAGATCGTCCCGAGTCCTGCCAAAGAGATGTGTTGAATTATTTCGAAGCCTCGGAATAATTCCTCTGTCTTTACTTGTTGGAGGTATACACCTTCACACGCTCACACACACACTTTCTCTCCCGCACACACATTTCAGCAGAGCGCGATATGCGGAGCACAGGGTCCAGCACAGAGATATTCCCAGTGCTTCTGAACTCCATAGGCTTCGGTGGTGTGGATGTGTTGCGTGTTTTGAGCAGCAGCCCGCTGTTGATTGGCTCTTTGACGCTTTTGGACCAATTGTGTCGCTCTGTAGGCGTGGTTTTAACAGGTCGGGTGGAGGGGAAAGACTTCAGACTTATAAAAAGGTGTTGGAGAACTCTGTTGCTGCCGCCAAACAGCGCTGCTTCGCTCGGTATTGTGTGAATATGCCATCACCATTAGGACACGCATCTGT
This sequence comes from Carassius gibelio, assembly GCF_023724105.1. Taxonomy (NCBI): domain Eukaryota; kingdom Metazoa; phylum Chordata; class Actinopteri; order Cypriniformes; family Cyprinidae; genus Carassius; species Carassius gibelio. The sequence goes on from NC_068400.1 coordinate 43,012,290, forward strand.
CGGTCTGCGGGACCCAGAGCAGCTGAACTTCCAGGTCTCCAGCACACAGCGTCACTGTCGGCCCCTTTTCACGCACAGAAGATCAGATAGTGCTCCAGACGCGCGTTCACCTGAGACATTCAAAATCAGTTTTGGTATTGGTTAAGATCGAGATGCGAATGATTCGTTTGGAGATCCTGCAGTTCATCAGCATTAGTGTTATATAGGACGTCAACTGTTGCGCTGCGAATATCCGTATCTCAGTTTTACAGTTCTGCAGCTTTCTTTTTTTAAATTATTATTATCATTTACAAATCCTTTTCCAAGCGTGGTTATCAAATTGAAATATTGTCATTATCATCATTTTGGCAGTCAGCTAGATTTAATTAAATGCACAACAGTTTTAATATACTATCTATTGGGTTATCACTTAATAGTATATTTATTAACCTTTTTTTTAGTTTACCCCCCCCCCCCACCCACCCCAGTTTCCAGATTTGCTTGAATGAGACTATACAAATATTTCCCTGATGTGAGTCTCACTATATAGTCAGATAACTACTGCATGCATAAAATGAATCATTTTTAAATCACAGGCAAATACACTCGACCAAACTCGCCTTTTAGAAATATAAATGCATCTTTGGAGGGAAAATGTCATTAGATTAAAATAAATAAATAAATAAAACCCCAGCATATAATAAGAACAGGCTGTTGGTCTCCACTCAGTTATCGGTGTCTTGCTCAATGTTCTCTTTCGAAACCTCGCAGACAGTCGCATCTACAGTGTTGTGTCGAGAAGTGAACGCTGTTTGTCAGCAGCAGAAGACTGGCGCCCCTCTCCAAACACTGGACTCATTCACACACACACACACACACACACACACACACACACACACACACACACACACACACGCACACACACACACACACACACACACACACACACACACACACACACACACACACACACACACACACACACAACAGAGGGTCGTGGACAGACATCTGAGTTCAACAGTGCCTAAACACTGACTCAATTATCTAGTCAGCAGAGCAAGAGAACCAGTTTGTACATTTATCACCCTTCATCATGTGGCCAAATACTACTGTCTCTGCTCATCTTAAACTGTGTGTTCTCAGAAGGAGAAGTATATCTGTTCAGCGCTGGTTTAAATCGCGACTAATAAACAATAGCGCAATATAATCACGTTGCCATTTTTATTTTCTTTTGTTTTGCGAATGCACAGAGAATGTCTATGAATATTGCACGAAAGGCTGTGAAATGATTAGTTTTTTGGTTGCTATACGCCCGTGTGCAGTTTTACAAAACCACATTTTACAAAGCGTATTTTAGTTTTGTGCAATTACTGAACATAACTCGGTGGCATGCAGTCTGATGTCTCATTTCTTTTTGGAATTTGGATTTTGAAATACTATTTTCTCCAGATATGTGAGCGCGGTTAAGTGTGAGTGACTCATAAACATAATTATGCTATTCGTATTTAATGATTTAACAAAACCCGACAACATGCTCCACATCCGCTCCTGTATCATCGATGCTCTCCAGTGCATCAGCTGATTCCTCTGTTTTTAACCGGGGGGGTTCATTCATTTCTGAATATCCATCTCTAACTGATCCTCAAGGGAGGGGGCAGAGTCTTACAGTGGTATTTTTGATATTTTTAGTGAATACCCAGTTAATTGAAATGCATCCTCTGCGGATCGGTCGGTATACTACAAGTAAATGTTATGTTTCTCAAGGATTACAAGAATAAAAAATACGCATGATCGAGCAATGAGAGTCGTTTTGACAGTCCTTTCTTTTTAATCGAAACAATAATATAGTACTGATTGATGGAGCAAGTCAAACAGTCATTAATATGATCCGCTAATATATTTAACTGTACCCGTCAATGTTCAGCACGGTCAGTATTTTTTGACGAAACTAAACCCAAAATTTCCGCAATTTGTGCCAACAGATATTTTGGAATGTTTTCTTGATATTATCTTTGAACAAATCCATTGTGGTTCTAAGACTTGTACATCAAAAGTTAATGGATAAGCCTTCATGATCAATCACAACCACAGATCATCATAGAAGCAGTAGCTCCAGAATACTGTTTCCTAAACCTTGGAGGAATGTACTAGCAGGCAGACAAATCCTCTGCATTCCTCCGAGGTATTTAGCAGTTTGACAGGGATTTCACTTAGAAGTTTTGAATCTATTGACAAAGTGTTTTTTCAGTACAACATATAGTAAAAAATTAAAAGGGAGAGTGTTTTGGATCAGTTTTTACTAATACATATTTAATAGTCCTGTGGTGTAACAAAGAATTTTAAAAATACAAATAGCATCTTAATAAATATGAGTTAAAATTGCAAAGTAATTATAAACAATTAGCAAATGATTTTTAAAATGTGGAGTATACTATGTCACACTGTGGGATTTTATATCAGCAGGATTTCTTTCCAGCACAACCACATTTTTATTTCATAAATGCTATAGTAAATGTTGTGGTAAGTTTTTTTTAGTCTTGTCCTTTAGAGCATATACACATATTTTCATCTGCATTCTGTTTCTTATATTTCGTTGCTGCTCTCCCTTCTCTGCATTATAGGATCATTTTAAAAGGAAAACTACATGTTGCTGATTTGTGGTCTCCATGATCTCTCTATATAAGCTTGTGTCTAGATCATTCTGGACTGTCCCAAATGGATCAAGAAAATTTAATTTAATAACGGAGAAGCTAAATATGAAATTCCAGAGTATACTGTGTGTGAATGGTCCTTTTACAGGAGACTGTTCTTGATTGATGACACATGGGAACCATAACTGAAATTATTACACTGATTAACTCATTAAAGAGCCTGTTCATCTAATCTAGTTATGTTCAGTGTAAATATTTGCTCCTGTAATGAAGTTTCTTGAGGTTGTAATAACATTGTCCTCCATAATCAGTGTAATCTGCTTTAGTGTGAAGTGTATGTTGTCTGTTTTACTAGATGAGGTTGCCATGTGTCCATTATAACTATCTGTCTGTCCTTTAATGAACCAATAAATCTGATAGAGCTGAAGATGAGCTGCTGCACAGGTGTCCATACATTACATTCTGCACCATTCAGTTCAGTGCTAAGTGATTGTAGAATCTATCATAAGATTATCTGTTTTACTCATTTTTAGGTGTTTTTCTCTCTCAAGATTATAAAAAGATAGACTTTTTCACGCCAAAAAGCAGTATATATTTTAATATAATTAAACTAAACCAGATATTTAAAAAAGGGCCGATTCTATTTATGTATATTCTCGTATGGATGTTTGTATCAGAGATGCGTTAATGGATACGAGCCTCTTTTTTTTTTTGGAATATTGAATCTCAAGTGCACATCACGCTGAATATATGCTGCAAAGCGTGTTCAGAAATATCCAGCCCTTTCTTTATGTTAAATGGCTTGAATGTTTATCTGTTTTCCGTATGGCTGACGTAAAGAGACTTGAAAATGAAAGGAAGTCGATTGCGGTTTTGAGCTTTCATGTATTAAAGTTCCCACAGCTGTTTTGCATGAAGAGGGGAGTGTTTCAGAGTCTGGCGAGCCTGATTGGAGCAGAAAACACCAAATACGATGGAAGAGAGCTAAAGAAATAGCTTCTCTTGGCTAAACGAGCAATAATGAGTCCGGTGACTTGTAGTTTTTCACTGACACACTTAAAGGGAATAGAGAGTGTTTTCATTTCTTTTACACAACTGTATGCAAAACACTCACAACCGTGTACAGTAATACAGAGTTTTTCAACGCGGCATCCAAACCACACAAAGGTCAACCTGAAAACCTAATCGTTTTCTTACAAGACATTTCAAATTCAAAGAAGTTAAACTTAGGCCAAAATCTTCAAACGTCTCTCTATCACGAGACTACAGCGTGAAAACATTAGCAAACAGTGAAATTGCCAGGAAAGACTCATAAAGAGTGTTCTCAAATTTATGGAGTTGGGGTGCAGCTTCATGCTTATTTCTTCTTCTTTTTTTTTTTTAAAGGCAAATTATATTTGAAACACGCATTATATAAAATCTACAGAATTGCCTTTTTGTAAAATAGTTGCGTGCAGGTGGAATTTTAGACATCTAATCATTAATGGTATTATGGGATGCACTTACATCATTCAGAAGATGTGGTTCAAGGTCTAAGCGCTGGTCTTGTAGGCCTATATAGAAACTGCAGTCATGCAGTGTGTAAATGCTGTACAACTGGAGCAATTTTAACGTTACAATGTAAAAAATTTTTTTTCTTTTTAAACCACTGTCAGCATTGATTATATCTCTATTAAAATTAGATGCTCATATTATTCACAGCAGACCCTCATAACACCTCGTTGTTAAATCTGAGGTATTTATTTATTTTAACCGCACTGTATTGCTGGCTTTGCGGCGAATTAAATAGTTTTTGAAGTGTGCCTTTTTCTCTAATATAATTTTTGGAAGCAAATCGGAATTTATGACACTTTTAGTTCTAGATAATCAAGCGTAAATAAATAACTAAATAAGCTAGTATGCAAGGATTTATTAGCTTCTAAATACCCATTTATAGACGTTTCATCGTGCACCTTTATATAGGTTCAGATATATAACACAAATTAATTGTGTTTGACTCTCCGATCAAAACAAAGAAACTCAAACTTTCTCTGATTTCAGCGTCCATCCCATTCAGACATCTAACGCGGTTCAACAAACCAATTAAAACCCGATTAAGAATTATTCTGGTTTTCAGGCCGGCAGCGAGGAGCCCATAACCTCTCAACACCGGGGTCATTAACTAATAAGATCCACGGCCTGTAAAGAGGCTGCAGAGCTGCACAAATGTCCTGGTGACCGACTGTGGCCTATGGACCTTTGACATACATAGAAAACGAATTGGTCGCTGTATTAACAAGGAAGGTGGGATTCCAGTTAATTAGTGGCGATTGGATAAGGGTGGACATTATATGATTTGTCCCCAGTTCCCAGTTTGTTGTTGGGGATCTGCTTTTGTGTGTGTTAAATGAGAAGTGAGTATCGCTGTGCCTGTGTACAGTGTGGTTTTGTGAACTGGCGACAGCTTCGGTCCATGGGAAAAGGGTAATCACAGGACCTCATTATCTCATTTTTCTCGCCATCTTTAGGGAGCAATCCGTAATCAAGCATGGCACCAACTCTCTCTCTCTCTCTCTCTCACACACACACACACACACATCCTCTCTTGCCTTTTGCACCAAATGTTTGCTACATTAACAATGAAAAAAATTAGTAAATGAGGGAAGTGTCTGCGGCATTCTGTTTAGAGTCCATAAAGACGAAAGAGAAGCAGTTAACAGCGTGATCGTGCAATCCACTATAACTTCTGAAATACATTAGGGATGCTGGTAATGCTTTGCTGTATAGTCGTAAACTACCACGTGATGTTACAGTCAACGCAAATCTTTACAATAAAATGGAAAAAGTTGGTTTAAACTTGCTTTGATGTTAGCGCCCACTTTTAAAAAAATCAAGAATCAAATTATTTTTAAATGATACAATGAACACGCATTTTTTTAAAATTAAGGAATATATTTATTGATGCAAACTAGTCCACTAGAGTACATTTTCTAAATAATATTTGATCCTCACAGCAGAACTTCTACTTTTATTATCAGCATGCAAGTAACAAATGTGACCAACATTTTAATGATCCATTTCAAATTAATTCCCTACCCTGCAGATATGACTCCTGCAATCAAAAAGCTAAGATTGCCAAAGAGATTTACACCTGTCTCGTTGCCCGAACAGACAGCCCTCAGCTCATAGATTAGACTGCTGGAGCCAGGTTGTCTGGAACCCGTGAGCTACTTCACCCTAAATCCGGATTAAACATGATAAAATGATCAGCAAAACGCCGCTCGTGCATGCATGACGAAGCGAACCTCAGAGAACACAAACCAAACAGCGAAAGTAAAGTGAAATTGTAAAGCGCCAACATTCGTCCATATACTTGCCGGTCCTGCGCGTCTCTGCTCTCGTAGGAAAGTCTTTTATGTCATGAGATTTGGAGACTCCAGTCCGATGCGGGTCACTGGACCCAAGACACTCCCGGTTAGAGGGAGTCATTTCTCAACAAGCCTTTTAAGTTGGCAGGCGAAGGCGTATTATGAGAGACTTCCCTATTTTCCTCTTGGAGTAACCAGCAGACTACTACAGCCATGTTTCATTACGTCGAAGGAAACATCTCTGACTGCAGCCATCAACGAGATAATAATAACCTGACCGACTATTTGATACTGTCGATTAATACACTAGCATGCTTTATCTTAATCCCAGCTGGAGGTTTTACAGCAAAAAGCATCTATCTGATCTGGGAATGATGCAAGACAAGAAAGATGACAATTTGCACGGAAAATGTGATAATGCATTAGATGTACAGGCTGCATATACTTTACTGGAGTGTCCTGTGCAGTCTAAATTTTGTGATGTTTATATATATATATATATATATATATATATATATATATATATATATATATATATATATATATATATATATATATATATATATATAAAAATAACACTGGTAATATAGATTAACTGTGGATAAATGATATGTTTAGCTACAGCCGTAGAATGTTGTTCGGCTATAATCGACAGAAAATTGGTTCAAATCAAAACACCAAAAAACTATTAACATGATTAAAAATGATTCATTTTCCTTTGCATTTAACCCCAAATCCTGTATCAAAATTTCACTTTTAAATATTTTCATTTATTTAAATGTTTTATGCACTTTTATAAGACACACTAACAGTGAAAAATAAGAAAGTTTAAATATAGCCTATTTTGAAGGTATGGTTGAATAAGCACGAACAAAATATTTTCACTTTAGAGAAATAGTTTTTGATGTAATTACATCCCATTTAAATAATTATTTAATTAGGCTACTTATCTTTAACACTCTTTTCTTTGCGCAGAACTTTACTTTTTAAGTCTATTGAAGCTGATTTTAACGCAACATTTCGCTTCATTGTGATATAAACTTAATAAAAAAATAAATAAATAATAGAAATAAAAATAGGCTACATCTAAACTGTCTAAACTATGATATATATATATCTATATAATATTTTTTATTATTATTATAATTTTTTAAAGATGTGCAGCTAATTAGTTGAAATGACGCCGTGAAAAGTGTAGGCAACAATTTCTAGCTTTGGTGAAAAGAGTTCGCTCTTCTGCACTGATTCTCTCAGTCAGGAATATCAACAGGTTGCTCTCAGCCATTAAACTTAAACTAGGTCAATTTAAATTGGGTTTTATGGATGTGGGCGTTTGTAATCTGAATTTTAATTTCGCTTTATTGTCAAGGCCTGTGCTTGAAACGGGTTCTGCTAGGAACGGAAGACAAGGAAAATAAGATTAATTTATGTAAACTTTACTTCAAATTTTGTCAGACTTTTTATATTCGCATTAGTAAATTCAATAGCAAATTATGCATTAATTCAGTTTAACACAGCAGCATGCACAACAACGTGCTTTGGTGAAGTTCTGGCGAATGCATTCTTATCTGAGGTTTACCAGTTCAGAGAGATGATATTTGACGTTTATTTTTAGTTAATATGGACTGTTTTCATTGTTTAATTGATGATTCATTTATGAATAAATAACTTGCATTTTAACGTAAATTTACATTTAATGCAATTAATAAAATAAACTGTTTAATAAATTGGAACATATAATAATATGCATCAATAACACTGAGAAGCGGAATTCTGGCGATATGTGCCTTCCAACTTCCCGCGCTTTTTAGGGACAGGTTACATCAGACTCCAAACACTGAGATCTGTTATAATAACTCTTTGCATCATAACCATAACTGAGAAGCAATCACATATTTGAATTTACTCAGTGCAACTAGGTTACAAACCACATGGCTGGTGTGACCAGAAACATGATCCAGACATCTTTCTTGAAGCTTGTCCCTTTGGGTGAAAGGAGGGGTGTGAGTTATGGACATGTAGCTTTTCCATTTCAATAGCCCATCTGGGTTTCTACTGTAAGACTTGCTGCATGAAATATTCAGGGTTCACTGAAAACTGATCTGATGGTCTAGAGTGAGCTTTCTTTCCCGTCTTTAGCAATCTACCCCTGAGACTGGTGAACAGCACAGTCACACTGCAATATTTGGTATCAGTGTGTCCAGATTAACACACACACACACACACACACACACACACACACACACACACACACACACACACACACACACACACACACACACACATAAACATATCTCTTTCTGTTTTTATATTAATGTGGTACAAAATAATCCTATTCAAATCTATACGATTAGGTAAAAAAAAAATCCAAAATGAATCAAAAGGTAGTCAGATTAGATTTAAAATGTTTAATCCAGTAGATAACATTTCTAACTGTTTTTCGTGTAATTTTAGTGGGCTACAGTCTCATCTTCCCAGCAGTGCACCAAACACAAACATTAAATCTCATGGCCTCTTCAACTCAGCTGTGTGTGTGAGAATCTTAATATGGCCTTATTTGTTTTTTCATGTATCACTCGGCTTTTAGAAACCAATCCTGGCACACCCACAGATCCACACACACGTGTGCACAAATAATCCAGATGCCATTGTCCACCTACCGACAGTGTAAAGCTGCTACGTGCTTCATGAAATGTCAGGAGTCCTCTGCTTTACCTTCGAACAAAACAATCTGAAGAAACTGGGAACAATCATAGGCAGGCTCCAGTGAGCGGCCATAAAAGAGCTGAGCGTTCCTCGCCTCCAGTCCACTCTATGACCTGATGAAAGATCAATGAGCAAACTGGGCTGCCACTGCACCCTCCAGAGCAGGAAACAGACCAATAAAAGAAGAGACAGCAAGGCCTCTCACTTTCCATAAAACAAGTGCTACTGCACCAGCACTGTATACGATCGGAGACTGTCTAGCAATCAAGCTGTGGTCCTCAGAGGTGGAGAAATGTGATGTTGTGTGTCAGTGGCCAACACACTCTCACACACACACACACACACACACACACACACAGCTCTGGCTGGTCGTGCTGCTGCTCCTGCTGGATGGAATGCAGAAATAGAAACAGACTAAGCAGTTTTTCCACAAGGTTGTGTCATTCACACACATACAAGACAGCATCAGGTAACACACGACACTGTTAATGCAACAACACAAACTGTAACATAAAACACTAATCCACACCCAGTAACTACAAAACTAAGAAACAAAGTAATTACAATGAAAACCATTAAATGTGAGCTGTCAAAGGGAATTCTGGGGATTAAAGCTAAGTTTTTTCTTTTAACTGTATATTATAATGTGACTGCTTGTGACTTGGTTTTTTACTTCCAAAAACTGTAAAGTTTTTAACATACAGTATTGTGAGCTTATCATGCAATGAACAGGTTTTTATTGTAGCAGTCTTCAGTCATTTTTTACAGGCCAGAATATTTAAATAAACTGATCTGATCTGAAATATTCCCATTCTGCGTTCGCTCAGAGACAGACAGCTCTGATCTGTTGCATTCTTGTGTGATTTGCAACAAGCTCCTTATGTAATATGTCAGGGGAGAAAGCGATTTTGTCAGGTGGAGATGAGGTTCATAAGTTCATGGCTAGTTTAAACTGAAGTCTTTACATTATTTCCATTTAATTCCAGCTTCCCTCCCTCCTGCGTCTATGTGCTCAACTGTTGGATCAAATCAGGTTTGCTTCTTCTGAGAGACGTTTGTAGACCACGAATACGATAAAGGCCTTGTTTCTGTGCCTCTCTCTTTCCTCAGTCATACGTGGGTTTATTCCGAGAGCTGATTATATGAAATACAGTAGCTGATGGTGAGGCAAAGAAAAAAAAAAAGCATTAAAAAATATTTTGATTTAAAATTGCATGCAAACAATTTCATCAGACCATAAAATCCTAGACATGAAGGTTTCATTAGTCTTTATTACCGTAATATATAAATAACCTATTTAATACTGTTAAACTGCTTGCATTGTTAAAAGCACTATAAATAAAGGTGACTTGACTTGGTGTAAAAATGTTATTCTTGAAACTCATTTAAGGTTCATATATCATTACAGAGGCATCTGCCCTCAAAGATGCTGCTTCAAGAAAGAAAGAAAGCAAGCAGACACACTGTATTCTTAGAAGTGTTGGTTTGTTGTTTGCTGTAAGTGTACGTATGAACAAACTCTTCATCTCCTGATAAAACGCTGCGCATTTCCTCAGCTTGATTACAGCTAGAATCACTCTGGATGTTTGTGAAGACGCAGTGCTCACTCCATTTGTTGAGGACAATTAGAGAATGAATACATCAAGAAGACTCACCGTATATCTCTTTAAACAGTTTTTCTTTTGAGTAATTGCCAAAGACCAGAGTGCATTATTAATCAGCCGTCCAAGCAAAATAATCAGTCAGAAACGCTTCCATTCCATTTGGCAAATGATGGTATAATTGGCCTGCAGTGCTTCACTCCAGCGCTGTGGGTTTATGTATGGTTTCAATCGTGAACACTGCAGTCTGGTAATCCTTGACCTGTGTGATCAACCTCAGGGTTTGCTTTCTCTTCTGCAGTAACTGCTCTTACATCGCTCATCTGATGAAGGTGGCATCATCATCATGACATTACGTCCAGATGTGACTCGGTGAATGTGTCTCATGGTGCAGCATATGGTCTCTATCAGATTCACATATGAATGTCCAGCTTCATTAATGCACAGACACAGACTCCACGTCTCTGGACAGCCGTACCAGCAGCAAACATCTGGACTTCTGTGTTTTTAGGTTGCAGCAGTTGATGCTCCGTGTGTCAGGACAGAGAAGTCAAGCGGCTTCAAAGACATGGGTTACTTTGCTTAGAATAATCTGGAGTTGAAAAACGACTGTGTATTTAATCCAGCAGATTTAAAAGAATTCACAATCAGCAGATACAACAAATAAACTGACCTGTCTCAACTCAGAGATGAGTCCAGCACTAAAATATGTGATTTGGGTTATGCTTTTATACGTTCCCATGCACCAAAGAAATCTTATAATGTTACAAAAGATTTCCATTACACACAAGTGCTGTTCTTTGAACTTTCTGTTCATCTGTAAATCCTGAAAGATAAAATGCATCACAGTTTCCACAGAAATATCGAGCAGCACAACTGTGTTCAACACTGATCATAATCAGAAATGTTTCTTGAGCAGTAAATCATCATATTATTCTGATTTCTGAAGATCATGTGACACTGAAGACTGGAGGAATGATGCTGAAAATACAGCGGAGCATCACAGAAATACATTACACTTTAACACAGATTCACACAGAAAACAGCTGTTTTACATTTTAATAATATCTATATTTTTCTGTACTTTTGATCACAGTAATGTAGTATTGGTGAGCAAAAGAGACTTTGAAAAAAACAACAAAAAACTTACTAACCCAATAATATATGATATGTATAATATGTATATCTATATAACTAAAGAGTAAATACTTGCTAGATGTTTAAAATGTGTCATATTTGTCAATAAACCATTGTGATCTAAATGGCAGATATTAACACCTATGTAATATTTGTGTCAATTAACATTCATTCTGTTGATAAATAAGCAAGTTAAAAAGGTTTCTTTATCAATTAATACCCCCCCCCCCCCCCGCCGTGGTCGAAAGCAATACCTCTAAGAGTCACATGATCTTCTGACTCAGCACACTGAGTACTAACAAGATAAATGTGTCAACAACAAAGAAAAAAATGTGCTTGTCTACAGTAAATCAGCGAGGCACGGCATATTTACAATATACTGAAGCCCAATGGAAGTGACGTGCACTCTGTTACTAGCTAGTTCTGCCTTGGGCTTCTCTGACTTTAAAGATTATTGAGCAAATGATCAATTTATCAAGTCTTAAGCAAAGAGCACGTGGCAGTCTATGGCAGCGCAGTTCAACTGGAGGCTTTTTATAATGATTGAATTTGTTGTGATTAGAGCTCTTAAATGATCAGGCCAAAATACTGGCCTCGTGCGCCTCTCTCTGGCTTTCCATATTCCTCCAAGGTGAATAAAGCACTTTCAGTATTCACAGTTGACATCCTTTTAATTGCTGAGCTGAGATCAATCTAATAACGTTATTCACAGGATGGCATTGAAAGCTGTTGTTCTTGGCTGTTCACCAGCGCTGATGTGAAACAGTGAAACTGTGCTTTTACAGGCCTTCACATTGAAGATTGGCTAATTCTGTTTTCTTTAGCTTTCTTTCAGCTTCTGATTCCCATTGCTCAAACAGGGTCAAGGGTTTGATTCCTAGAGGAAGTAACAACTGATAAAATCTTAACGTGAACCTTGAATGCAATGTCAGTCACTTTGCAAAACGTATCTGCCAAATGCACAAATGTAACTGTACCTAAATATATTTCAGATATGTTCACTGAATATAAACCTAACAGAGCACTCAGATCATTAGGATCGAGTCAGTTAGAAATACCAAGAGTTCACACAAAACAAGGGAAATCTGCTTTTAGTTATTATACCACCCACAGCTGGAATCAGCTTGTAGAAGACTTCAGATGTGCTAAAACACTGGCCACTTTTAAATGTAGACTCAAAGCTCATTGTAATGTAATCTAGTACGTAATGTAATAGTTAATGTATTCAGACTACTCTTTGCTTACTTTGGGCCTAACTAAAGAAAATACATATAAAAAATTATATATATATATATATATATATATATATATATATATATATATACACACACTCCACTCTTTGCCAACACCATGAAGTTTATTAAACAGGGTTTTCCAAACTGGGGTTCATCAAGTTGATGAAAAAAATAAAAGACGTCATCAAAACGTCAAATTTAGGTAATTAACTATCTTTAAATAAAATAAAAACAAACAACAAAACAATAATAAACGCCTAAATATTAAATATTTCAATTATTTACCTGAATGTCATATCACAATTAACAAATATTAAATAACATTAAACATTAACAATTAAAATAAAAAATGCTGCATGGCCAGTCTATTTTCTGTGTGATTATAGTCACCTGACTTTAAGATGTGAGCAGTTCCACAAATCTGAAAATGTGTGTCCCAAATGTGTACTTTTGCACTGTTCTAGTATAAATAGTGTGAGTAGTGTGTTCACACTTAAAATTCCAAAAAGAAAAAGCACTCTAAATACCCGGATGACGCACTTACAGTAAATACCCCTTCAAAAAACAAAGTGTTGAATGTTGGACACTTCACTTTATATAACCTTATATAATTCTTACACTACATGATTGAGTTCATAGTGCATGAGAACATAATCAGTGTTGGGAAGGTTACTCTGGAAATGTAATCAGTTACAGATTACAAGTTACTCTATTTAAAATATAATAAGTAGTGTTACTATTTCAATTTGTTTTCAATTAATCAATTCAATTTCAAGTGTTCCTGTAGCTCAAGTGGTAGAGCATTGCGTTATCAAGCACAATGTTGGGGGTTCGATTTCCCGGGAACACATGATTGGTAAAAATTAATAGCCTCTCTAACTATCTCTTCTAGGGTCTTCGTGACGCCTGGTGCGCAGCTGCTAAACGTGTTCGTCATGTTATCGCATCAGAACACTGCCGCCGACGGAGACACACCACACTCAGACTGTGCACTTCCTAAATACATTTGTTCATTAATTCACTTTCTGCCCACTTCAGCAGGCTCTGACCTTTCATCAGATGCCAAGCGACCGAGTAAAAGAACATCGTCCGCCCAGCGTCCCCGGAGCCACACCCCAGGGCCGGCTAATAGAGTTAGCGTAATGCCGTCGTGAAACTGAATTGAGAGCGAGATGGCTTATTTTTCAGCCCACTGCTCTCGCGGACAAACATAAAAAAGCGCAGAGGGGTCTTTGAGCCACGGCTGCAGACAATCTAATTGGTATTGACATTCTCGTCTCTGAGGAAATTTGACATCTAAGGGCAAACAATTCTATTTAGTCGCCTGAATACTCTCAATAGAGGACTGACGCTGTCCGACAGCGAGCCGTACTCTTGTGCGGCAATCGATCCTAATCTGATTCTGGACAAGGAGCAGAAAAATGAAAATAAAATCAAAAGCACTGTTAGGGCAAAATATTAACAAGGGAGAACAATCCTGGTGGTGGACGGCAGCAGTAATGTGCTTGAGCTACAGTATTGTTAATGCACAGAGCCCTCTGTAGAGGTGCCTCGGCCTCAAAGAAATCTGCTGCTCCAGCTAAAAGCACCGCAGGCTGCCAAACGGCCCTCATTCTCTGAGAGCGCATCTCGGGCCCCGGCCCCGGTCGCCTGATTTCATTAGTCTCACTCCCTGGAGAACACATCTCATCTTTTGTGAGAGTGGACCATCCAGGAGGGGTTTACAAAGAAGGTCCATCATAGAAGAGAGTGCATGTGTGAGAGATGACGGATCAGAAAAATTGAAGTGGCCCTCACAAACTCTCTGTTGTTGTTGTGTGTGTGTGTGTGTGTACTACAAAAGCTACTTTTTAAGTCAAAGGATGTTTCACTTGTGGTGGTCAGTCAAAGATTGAATGAGATATGCAGGTCAATTACAAAAAGCTGTTTGGTGAATGCACTCAACATTCATCTGATTTCATCACATTGCTGTATTAAATACTTGATTGTTCTAAATCAAACGGCTAGTTTAAGTGCCTGTTTAGTGAATGTAGAAGCCCACAGCTTCTTGAATCGGTTAAAAATAAAGCCATTTTAATGTTGAACTCAATAATATTGGGTTTCTTTTTAGACCACTTGCACTTATAGATGTGAAACTTGCAATGTGAAAAGATCCATTGCAAAATGTAATTATTATTATTATTATTAGTCTTAACTCCAACCCAACACCATTTATTTTTCAAGTTGTTCCTGTATTATTTGAAGAAGTTGCCGGTGTGAACATGGTAAAATGGAAGTAAAGATACACTGCTTCAACGAGCACTTCTCGTAATCAAAATCGCTTTGATAAAAACTTGTAAAGTGGTGCAATAATCTCCTGCTCTCTTTATAAATCCAGTGAAAACTATAACAGCCACTGTCCGTTTGCAGTTTTATCTTTTTCTTTTTAAACAAACGTGAAATGGTTAAAAAGGTGTTGCATAGTTCAGATGCACAGATGAATTTGCATTTCTTTAAAGATCTAGATCTTAGGTGTGTCTGATTTTACAGAATGGGATCGTGTCGCTTAAAAAACTGGGTAGTAATTGACTACGAAACACGACGAGAAGCAACTGAGCACTGGAAGATGCGTTAATTGTGAGTAGTTTTCATTTTTCTCTTGTTTTTTTGCACAGCAGACTGATATAGTTACTGTTTACCGTTCGATTAAATGATCATAGTTGTTTAAGTGAAGCCCTAAGTGCTATCTACAGGCTTATTATGGGAAGCTGTTAGGTTAACAAAACACGAAATGGTGACATGGAAGGAGTAAAAAAAAAAAAAAAAGCTGAAAACACTGTAACATTAAAAGCCTTTCAGGCTTTGCTGCACTGCCTCCTGTGAGATCTCCGTCCTTGCTCAAAGTACCTGAGGTAATGTCCTCTGCCACTGATAGGCTTGATTTACACAGGTTGAAATGCAGGGCTCGCGTCTCCAGCTGTGGGGGGAGAAACAGGTCGGCTGGTCTCTGAGGCTTTCGTGTTGATCAGTTGAGCAGATAGTCGTCCATAAACGTCTGTCTTGTGGCCCGTGGCGGTGTCTGCTCCGAGACTGATGTTATCGTACAGAAGATGTGGACACATTCCTCCTGTTGGCTATTGACTGACTGAGGGCCTGTTCCTCGTTCAGAGTGTTTAGCATGTTAATTAGACGTCTAGCCAGTGCAGGGAGACAGTGGCGCAAATCTGGAGAAGCGTAATGAAATTAAGTACAGTGGACAATACGCTTGTGACGAGTTGCAGAGAAATCCGTATTGTCACTCAGGCCAGAATAACGGGACGGTCGCATGTTTGTGAGACACTGCAGGTGGAACGGGTTTGTTTACATTCACACAAACATAAACCTAAAATCTGACTCAATCTCAATGACTAGATTAAAGGACTGTTCAACACCAAGAGCAATGATTATATTAGCACTCACATCATTGCATGATAACGTTTATTACAAGTGTACTACAATTTTGTCATCTGTCGCTTTAAATGCTTGAGCGCTTTAAAACAGAATGTGTTTGTAAATGGCTGTCAATGTTTTTATTGTTCATCAGCTGGAAAAACAATCATTCTGAAAGTGATTGCAATGATATTGTTCTGCTGTGTTGCTTCATCATAGATGTGGTGTGATCATCCCTATTCTCAATTCAAGAGAATTAAACTTTATTAAACGGTCATTGTGCAGTCAGAAATGAAAATTGGGTCGTCATTTACTCACTCTCATGTTTTTCCAAACCTGAATAGGTTCCTTTCTTCTGCTGAACACAAAAGAAGATATTCTGAAGATTTGTTTATATTAGTTATCTGTATTAAAAATATCCTCTTTCAGAATAGTAATAAATGGAAGAAAAATGGTCTGTGGTCACATGAAAACACCGCAGCACAGAAGGTTAAACAAGCACCATTACTGACCGTCTGATCTTTAGCCTGTGTTCAGATTCTTCTCTGGTTTTCGGCTCATGCTCGGCTGCCAATGGAAACAAACAAGGCAGCAAACTTCCTTCATGAATAATGACCTCCACCAGCATCTCTTTTATTAACACAAATCTGGACTGACTGCTGATCGTTGTGTTTGATACTGATCGCTTGTGCTGATACTAATGCATATTAAATATAAAGTTAAATGCATATGCAATGCTTTCATTAATAGCAATTAATTGCCCCAATAGCAATAATTAACCACACAAGCACAAAAGAGGAGGGATGCATTGATCTGATTCTCTGTATCAGTAACGGCTATGTACAGTAAGTAAGTACAGGCGTGTTCTGCTGTTAGATGAGACTGATCCAAATACATTTTATAGTATTTATTTATATATACATATATTGTTTGTCATGAATACATTTTACAACAATACAAAGAGCAATGTATAACATTTCACCAGATTTAAGCTAGTCCTAGACTTTTATTTGTTCCCTGCTAAATACTGTTATTTCACTAAATATTCAGATTTTTCTAAAGTTATTGTGCACTCAAGATTTTTATAAAGTATCTTTTGCTGCTGAATTATCCACTAACCTAGTTTATAATAAAATTTTTGTCATAGATTATGATCATATATTTTTCATTTGTGAATATTCACAATGGAGTGACGATCAGGTCATCACACAGAAGAACAGAAATTCTATTTTTAGAATAATTTTACATATTTAGAATTTTTGGTATCAGTTCTGAAAACATGGTATCGTTGCATCCCTACTCAAAACACTAAATCTGATCTAATAATTAGTTTTGTAACACTATCTCTCCTATTACACTAGAAAGGCACAGCTCAAAAGTCAGGCTACTGAATGCCTTTTTGAAATATGATGTCTTAAAGATGAATCAAATATGATCTATGGCAATTTTCTTCCCAAGATGCTTAGCACAGCTGTCTTTAGCTTGCTCGGCCATCTGGATGGTATGGCCATGGAGAAGATGATAATGCACTTTATGATGAGGGGAGGATGAAACCTTTGACCTTCACAGCCCTTTGACCTCTCCGAGCAATATTCAGTGGTATTCCTATAAGTAGCATATGCTTGCTCGTCCGATAAGTTAAAGAAATTTATAACCAGAGCTTTGTCGATAAGGCCTTTGCTTCTCTCTCCTGTCCCAGTGGACATCTAGTATATCTGATGCGAGCTACTTTTCTGTGAACATACGTGATCTTCTAGCTTGTTTTCAGTTAGATGAAGTTATTTCTGGTGGGAGATAATGGCTTTTGTCAGCTTAGCTGTGACGTGTCGTCGAGAAGATAACCTGGCAGAGATCTCTGCTAGCTTACAGTAATCACTGCGTTTGACATGGACCTGCAGCTCAAACATGTGCAGTGAAGAGATCGAGTGACAATGTGCAGGTTCTGGTTCATCAGGGTCCTGTGTAAGGTGAGCTGACATTTCAATCCCTGAGGAATCGCGGCGATGCTGACCGGATTGAAAGAGTTTGTAGATATGGATTGTCCTCCTCATCTGTCCGGTTCTGTGATGCTGGTGCATGAGGTGAAACCCTGAGCCTTTCCCTTACAGCAGTCCTGGGAAAAAATGGATTTCAGCTCTGCAGTACTGTGCAGATCATTGACTGTGTTTATTCAGTGGTCATTAATAAAGTGGACGACTTCTGACCTATCAGTGTTTTATGACCACATATGAGATTTATCATTTAAGGGTGAAGATTCTGTACCACTAGTGACACCAAAAACAATAACAAAATTCAGCAAAAGAGTTTGTTCCCCATGCAATGACTCACTGTGCTGCGGAAAGGGACTTTTAAAAGTAATGCATCACAGTATTGCGTTCCAGCATAAAAAATAAACTGATTGTGTTACTTAGTTTCTTTTTATGGGAAGGAATGCATTACGCTACTTTAACGTTACTTTTTTTTTTTTTTTTTTTTTTTTTTTTACGTGGACTGGACTTGTTTTTTAATAGCAAAGTCCCCAAAGTTATATTTTTGACAACTATAAAGTTATTTCACACTTAAAGTGAAATTAATAATGTCTTCGCACCTCACCCCTGTTTCCTTTCAACACAGGACAGGAGAGGTGTCTGTAAATAAATCTGAAAACTTGTGTTGAAAATGTAAGCCCACTATTTTCGTCTTAAATGTAAAATAATGCATTAACACCCGTCCCCACCCAACACTGCTGCCTAGCCTCCGTGGGACGATGCATCATTAGAGCAACATCATTTCTCTCTCTTACTAACCTAACTATGTTTTTAACCACAGGTCAAGAGCTGAAGTCCTAAGCATGCATTTTTTAAATGTTGTTTGCAGATGTTTATAGCAATAATGGTTTGAGAGCTACTGAGTCGTTAAATAACGTTGGTAACAATGGATCTTGCGAGTTGCATAGAATGCATTTGTGAATTGCACTCCAGGAACAGAAAGTGCCAGAGTTTTTCTACTACAAGTAATATCATAAGACTCTGCATATAAAGCTGGGATTGGAGAAGCTACACACACCACCTGTAAGCAAACAAATAAATGGGTGCACATCCCCTCTGCAATGAATTTCATGCAATAAAATCCATTACCACACAAAGATGTTACAAGACTCTTCTCTTGCAGTGGTCATTGACCTAAAGACCCTGGATTCCTGACCTCCGACCCATGATACTGACCTTTTACTTGGCCTCTTGTCTCTCAGCCTTGGATTGCCAATGACTACCTGCCAGGCACCTGCTTTGAGAAATGAAACAGTAGGGAATGTGTCTCCGGGGACCTCTTCGACCCTGCAGACAACAGGCCAGCACAGTCCATGCGTCTGAATGGGTCTTGAGTGTCCTGGTAAACCAATCTCCCTAATTATCTATTGAAAGAACATTCTTTTTCCTTTCAGAGTCATTACCCCCAGTGCAATTGCTGAAAACTAACATACAGGAGCAAAAAAAAAAAAAAAACAATCCAAAGGTAGGGTTGCTGCTTTCCACCAAGGTTATTTGCTTGGGAGGGACCAGATGTGAAATATAGTTTGGAGTAAAGGTGAAGGAGACAGGCATTGAGAACAAATTACAAATAAATTCAAGATCTTAGATGGCTCTTCTGCGGATTTGAAAGACATTTGTTTACTGGCACTTTCCTTTACTGGATTTTGGTTTGATTTTGATTCCTCATCTATTAAATTCCCTCTCCATGCAAAATCTAACAAATCATGCTCAAAAAAAAAGTAATCCAAAGGGCTTGTACCTAGTCCTATTTGTTTTAGTGATGCTCTCGTGTTGTTTTTAGAAGGAACTTCAGATTCAGATTATTTCCCTCTGCATCAATGAGAACATTCAGATGTGTTGTGATGTTAGGGCTATGTGATAATTTCATAAGCTTTAGGGATCATCACAAATTGTTCACCATCTCTTATGCATTACTCAAGCATTCATTTAATTATTTCTTTCGTGGAACTTTTACACGTCCCTTGTCTGGTTAATGACTTTGAACTTGCTGGGTTTTGTTGTACACTGATCCTTCAGATTCACTGTCCAGCCTCTCTGTGTTTGGAAATATTCAGAAGCCATCGATTAGAAACCAAACAGATTTATTTTGCAATTTGAAGGAAGTACTAGTCAAGTCAAGTCAAGTCACCTTTATTTATATAGCGCTTTAAACAAAATACATTGCGTCAAAGCGACTGAACAACATTCATTAGGAAAACAGTGTGTCAATAATGCAGAATGATAGTTAAAGGCAGTTCATCAGTGAATTCTAATTAATGCAGCCTAAAAATCCTTTAACAGATTTGGATATTAAAAGCATATTAGTATGTTATGTGTAAGCCAGGTTAAAGAGATGGGTCTTTAATCTAGATTTAAACTGCAAGAGTGTGTCTGCCTCCCGAACAATGTTAGATACAATGTAAGTACTACTGCTTAGTGCTGGGAGGATTTACGATTTGATTGATTAATTTGAATGTAATGTTTTGCCACAATTTTATTAATTTTAGAAATCGGGGAATCATGATTTTGAAAATATATATTATTACACTTTAGCATTAGACATTTTTATATTAAGCCAATGATAACAGTAATGAGGAAGTATGATCAACCACATGTCAGCACATAGAAAAATATGCAAGAAAATGGGAGTAACTTGAGCGCTGCATTTTTATAAAACCTTTTATAAAAGAGACGTGAGCACAAGTCAAATGTATCCATGTTTACATAGAAAATACAATGGAAAAGCAGCGCAATCAAATAAAAAAACCTGTGAAGAACTACTACTGTATGACTGATATTTCATGTTTGCATCGAGGTGACTGAAAGCTGCTGCTCGTTGTTTTACAGTTGTTTATAGTTAATAATAGTCGACTGGTGTTATTACTTCTGCATATTTTAACGTTATTTGTAAGACATTTACATCATGTGTACTGCGCTCCGAAAATAATTTTCTTTAGCTAGAAGGTTAATAAATAAAAAAGTTACTTAAATCATTATGAAGTTAGCCAAATTTTATGAAAAAATGTAGATTTTTCTTTTTTGCCATATCGCCCAGCCCTGCTACAGCTCTCAGCTCATGCACCAGTGACTGCTTCTGACAGAACTGATGCTTTTGTATTGTTAGCTCTCTGCACACTAGCATCGCAACAAGCACAGCATCAAGTCTTTTTTCCAGAAATCTGAGGCATCTTCACAGCAGCTCACACATCGTCAGCTAAACCTAAGGGTAAATATGTCACAGTGTGACCTCGCTTACTGCTCTGTTTGTCAGCAAACGGTAAAAAACCAACAACACAAATCTGTCTGGTTGTTTGTCACAAGCGGTGAGAATTGTCACTGCCCCAGCATGAAACCTGTCACTAGTAATAAACTCTGGCTGCCGGACAAAGCCTGTGTTTCCAAGCGCGTGGCCGAACACAACACCCTTCCTGGCACCGATCATTGAAGGCCAGGGCACGATGACATGGGTGCCAGGCTGGATCCGGAATGCTGTGTGTCGGAGCGCTTCGCAGGACAGACAAGTTCAGTCGCTGGCCTGGTGTCCACTTGCACCCCTGCAGACAGCGGCTCCACCGGCACATCATCTGTCAGCGATCGCAGGGAGCAGTGCTCAACCATTAGCAACAAGTCTTGCTTTTCTGAACTCGAATGTACGTTGGTATCTGAAGAAAGTTTCTGATTTATAAAGGGCACATGTGATGCGATCTGAGTGATGACACTCGCAGGTCTGTAATTCCCCACCACATCTGTTTCTGATTGTTAACATGAATAAAACAGACCGCTGGTCCCTGTGGAGAAAAACTCAAGCAGTCTCTCAGGTTACGAGGGCCAGCGTCCCAATCAACACAGTAGGAAATGATCCAATGTGTTCATCCATTTCTTGTAGCGTCCTTCCTCTGTACAGTGTAACTAAAGGCTGGAATAATGAACTGATTCTAAAACACAGGCATCATACTTGCTTGTAAATAGTTATATAGTTCTCCTAACACGTGTTCCCTGGGATTCGAACCCCCAACCTTGCGCTTGCACCCCCAGCTGTGAATCCAGACCTCTACACGCTGTTGGGAACCTTTTCTTGCCTTCGAGACTTCCTCTGGCTTACACGTCCCCTGGGTGCCAAAGATATTGAGCTCTTCATCTCTTTATGTGACATCTCTGGTAAGCGCACGCTACAGAGAGGAGCTGTAAGAGCCAGTCGCATCTTCTCATCTTTGAGTGATGTAATTTAACCCTGTGGTCACCGGACTGTAACTATGGTGATATGGCGAGTGAAGCGTGTGAAACAAATGAGTGAAAGCACAGATTTGCTGATATACATTTGTTTTTTAACCTTCATCTTTCCCTCACGTTTTGTAACAAATCTTTCCCTCGCGGTTCAAAATGACCCAAAAGCCTAAAATGAAACGTATTTTTATTAAATGTTTTGGTCCACAAAGCTTTTGTTTTTACATTTTCTTTTCTTAATATTTGTGTAGGCTTTTTAAAAATGATTTTGTGATTTTTATTTCAACTTTTATTACTTTGTTCACCTGAATCATGTGCATTATAATGTGTCTCTATGTGTGTGCATGTATCTTGTATCGTGCGTGTGTGTGTGTGTGTGTGTGTTTGTGTATCATATCAGGACACAACTCTGTATAATGACATGGGTATGACACAGGTATTACAAGGAGAGGGTGACTTATGAGGACATAACCCATGTCCCCATTTTTCAAAACACTTATAAATCATACAGAATGAGTTTTTTTGAGAAAGTAAAAATGCACAAAGTTTCCTGTGAGGGTTAGGGTTAGGTGTAGGGTTGGTGAAGGGCCATAGAATATACAGTTTCTACAGAATAAACACCATTACACCTATGGGATGAACACACTTTACACAAAAACAAACATGAGTGTGTGTGTGCTCGCATGTGTGTGTGTGTGTGTGTGTGTGTGCATGTAGGAGAAAAGGGAAGATTTAATACACCCACATAATTTCCTAAAATCTACTCGTTTTTTTTTTTTTTTTTTTTTTTTTTTGGAGGATAAAGGTTAATGTTAATGCTCTGCAAGCTCCATCATACAAAAATCAGAGAACAGAGTTCTCGTTCGGGACACTCATCCAGCTGAAGGCCGTGGTCCGGACGCTCTCTGTGTGGGGTTCTGGTTGTGGAGCAGGGCTCTGAGCGGCCGTGGGGCAGCAGGCGGGGTTACTCCGGGGGCAGGAGTGTTAATGCTGAAGGCATAAAGAAAGACCAGATGTCTTCACTTACCTCTAACAGGCTCCCGGGGTAAACGTCTGCATTAGTGTGTGTGCCTTCACCAAAACATCCCACTGGGAAGGAATCTAGTCATTCTGTTGTGTGTTGTGTTCATAGTCTGGACAGTAATGAGTTCAGTGACACACTTTTGTACTTTAAAGGCTAAGTTCAGCCTCGTGTCGTTTCAAAGCCATATGAGTTTCATCTGTGGAAAATAAAAGAAGATATTCTGAAGAATCCAAAAAATTGATTGTTTTATTTATTTATTTTCTTATTGTTTGTGGTTTCAAATGAAGGAACAAATTCCAGAAATTGAATGAAGCATCAAATGATAACAAAAACACAAGGTTCTGTAGATGTGAATTGAATGGCACTCCGGTTGTCTGAGGCGAAGGGAGGTAATGAAAACAAATGAAGGCTCTTATTCCCGATGGAACAGAAGAGGAACTTAGTCATCAAGCTAATTTTATTCTTGTCTGGCCAAGAGACTTCATTTCCTCTGGGTGTTTGTACAGACGCTGCATGGCCTTCATGTTGCCAAATGATGAATCTGGTGCCTGATGTCCGGATGGCAGATGCTCGATGTGTAACTCAAGCCCAAACGCTGATTCTCCTTGAGCAGCAAATTCATATTCAGGTTTGTTTGTTTACCGTTTCTGTTTCCATGGTTCTGTTGCCGTTAGATTGTAAGGCAGATGAGATGGCATCAAAACGGCATGTTATCAGAGACTGTGTAAGCAGAAAATAGACCCCTGACTGTAAAAAAAGTCATTTAACCAAAAATCATTTAAAGACCATTTTGGTGTAATTCACCTCTGGAGCCTTTCACATTCTAATTCATTTTAGTTTCTTCTTGTTTATATCAGACATGACGTTTAATGTTTTCTCCCATAAGTCCTTCATTTGCACTTTTGAAACACTCTGAATATAACACAATGAGAACGCCCATCAGGTAAAAAGCTCAGTCAATGAAAAATTCATCACAGTCCCATAAAATTATCATTTCGCCCAACTTTGGTCCAAGTAAAAAGAGATGTTAAAACGGCTTCCTTAACTTGTCAGATGCATTCAGCTTGTTCCCAAAAGGTTCACCAAGCACTGGTTCTTGCAGCGCTTTTGTGACTGGGAATAGTTGACGTGGGACAAGGCTTCTGGCAGGACGAATGACAATCTTCAATCCTCTGGAGCGCTATGGTTTATTCAGTGCCACCCTTTTTACTCCTGCTCTTGACCCAATCAGAAAAATACTTAAGCCTCCATTATTGCTGATTTGTTTGTACACACTCACATTTGAAACAGGAGAACAACATTAAAAAGCAATTAATACACCAAAATGCAGCTGGAAATGGGGTCTCTTAGGGGAACAGCGTCATGCTCAGAGTTGCTTCAAACAGCCACAAACACAGAAAAGGCAGCTTTTAGCGAGTCTCGCTCCCGTCCCTGCAGACGCTTTGACTGACAGGGAGGCCGAGCCAAACAAAGGCAGTTTACGATCAGCATAATCAATGTGACATTAGCGCGCACATAATGGAGGAGAGGGGAAGCAGGCGGTCGAGCGTGTGCTTAATAAAATTCCAACTGGCAACTTGCTCCATGATGATTACTGTTTCCGGAGCTTTTAAGAAGCTTTCGTCCGCACCTTTTTTCCCTTCAAGGAAGACTTAACGTGATCACAAGATCTCCGTAGCGCCCACTTTAAGAGCTAGCAGGAAGCGACAGTTTTAGTTGACATTCTTCTCTCGTGGCCTTAAGACGCTCGTCTTGCTCTTTCTCTGTTATTCGCAATTAATCATAAAATGGTAAACCTGAAAAGATTAAAGGTATCGCATGCCTGAAGTGAGACACACTTGAAAGGCGGAGAAAGCCAATAAAGTGTACTTCAAATAGCAGGAGTGGCCATATAGTGTTTTCAGAAATTGTTAGGTTTTCCAAGGTTCTGTCGTATCTACCGGTCTCCACAAAACGATGCGTGAGTGGAGACGAGATGCTCACATGTTCGCTACTCAACTGTGCTTTCAGAGTATTTTAATACTCGCTTTATTGAGTCATTGTATGTATCTCTGTAACCTCATCATATACTTATACGTTATACGATATACTTCACGTTTTCAAGCATTAATGATTAACCCTTTTATTTTCCCCAAAGCCTGAGGTAGAGACTAGGAAATCGTCCTTCAAATTCTCCTCGTTTTGAGGGTCAGTCCACTGAGCCGTTCAATTAAAACAGTTCATTGTGAAATGGAGGACTAAATCAATTTGGTGGAGTCTCTAGAGGAGAGGGGGGCTTTTCAGAAAACCCCAAGGTAAATGACATATTTTACCTTCATTTCGTTTAACAATGAGAGTATGCAATGACACTTACAAAGACCTGCGCCAACCTTGGTAAGAAAACCATGGTAACAGAGCAGAAGCAAAGCCAGGTCTGCAGCGTTTGGAAATAAAGACAGATTCAGTTTTATTCCTCCTTCTTGCAGATGAAATGCATAAAACGGGAATACATCACTATTGTGTGATTTAAAGCATTGGACCAACAAGTGTTCATTTTTCCAAATATTCCCATATTGAGCAACTCTCACTAAAGACTGCGATCTCTTTCATTGTCTCTCTATTTACCTGTAGCCTCACAGTAAACATGTTTTTACAGAAACAGCTTCTGTGTTCCATCATCTGTTCATTGGCAGATTTCAGAGCTCATGATTGGCTGCTGTGTCTGGTTGCTGGGGGTCATAGCAGAGGTCAGAAAGGTCACGACCCTTCCTACAGCATTCAGTGGTGTCCTGTCTAACACACAGCCAGTGGTGAGCAGAGATAAATCAATTAAGCCACATCAAATCTAGAATTCATGCACTCTGGAGTGACAAATATTGGCTGGGACTGTCAAAGTCTCTCTCTCTGTCTGGTCCAGTTACTCTCCTTCAGTTATTAAGCAGCCGCTAAAACTCAGTGTCAGAATGAGGCCGAGCTGTTTGATTCAGTCTAGTGAGGGTTTCTCATCAGTGGTGTTTCCTAAATCTACTTCACAAAACCCCAAACAAAGAAACTGAGGCGCATAACTTGAAACCACAACATGACATGAATGACATTAGTTTGACCTTACTCAGTATG
Source organism: Carassius gibelio (assembly GCF_023724105.1). Classification (NCBI taxonomy): domain Eukaryota; kingdom Metazoa; phylum Chordata; class Actinopteri; order Cypriniformes; family Cyprinidae; genus Carassius; species Carassius gibelio. Next base: position 43,038,707 of record NC_068400.1, read on the forward strand.
TGAGCACCTAGCAATCACTAGCTATGTTTCCATCACCCTATTTACTGTGCATTTTGAAGTATCACATGAGAAACGAGTGATGGGAATGCCCAAATACCTTAATTCACAAAAAAGTGTTTACTGTACGCTCACTTTTGGTGTTTTTTGGACTTGTGTCAGATTAATGCGGATAATGGGAGATGGAACTGCATTTTGCTAATAAATTCCTAAGCTCTTAAAAAACGTAATGTGATTTGCGCTATGGGATGGTGAATCTTGACTAACCCGGGGACCGATCTCGTTCACAGCGTCTGAAATGTTCTGTTTATTCTAATCTCACTGCGTTCTCCCAGCTTTTGTAAGTGCAAAGACCTGTTTCTGATATCAAACGTTACTCAAGGACTGCACTCTTTATTTTAGCCTTAGATAAAAACAAAAGACACACCTTTCTGTTACTTTAGATGTCTGGTCTGTTCCATGCACATGTGCACTCTGTAAAAAGCTGAAGGAAGGCTGGTTTTTGGTTAGACAATCACACGAGCTGAACTCTGGCAGAAATCCAGGTGTGTTAAACCGCTTTCTCTTAATCAACTAAAAACAGCTTTTTCTTTAAGCCTGGAATGAGGCGTTTATTTTTTATTTTTTGAGTATTAAAGGCTGTATAGTTCCCGTCTTTGGTGACAGTGTGAACAATACATCTTGGAAACAAAAGCTACAGCAAAAAGTTTTTTTTTTTCTTTTTCATAACTCTAATAATAAAATGCATTCACACTCAAAGTATGAAATTATGTTTGTTTTATATGTGTGTGGTGCATTTGTAGCTGTGGGAGATACACAATTGCAACTATTGTGGGGATTGAAAGAAAAGTAATGTAACTAGTAGTGTTACTAATTACTGTTGCCAGAAAGTAAAAAGTACAGCAACTTTTAAAAAGGTGCAACTACTAATGAGTAACAAATAAAAAAACTTTAGAGTAACTACCCCTTTTTTGTAGTATTTTCTTGATTTATATATTAATAATGCACATACTGTGACGACAGCACGCTCCTGAAGCATATGGAGCGTCCGACCGCGCCGGTTCTGTTCTAAATCCTTTCCCATCGCCGCTCCGTCGTTTCACTGAGTCTTGCCACAAACACATAGCAGCCACTTGATATGTTTGCATGGGGATTTAGGGATGAACATTATCGTGTTTTCAGAGGGAACATCTGGTGGGGGTAAAAGGTTACAGTAGAGATCCCAGCCCTTCGCTGAATTCCTTCCATCAGATAAATCACCAACAAGTCACTGTGAAGCGGGGCTTGGAGCAGGAACGCTAACTCAATCCTGTCTGAGGGCTGTGAACCCCCTTCCTCCCGCAAACACAACGGGCCATTAAACAGAGACCTGTAACCTCCATCCATTCAGAATCCAGTCGCTAGCTCAGCTTTTGTTGATTTTCTGTTTCTATGGCTGTGCTCAGCCCTCACAACAGGCCAGAACACTAATGTATGAGAGCAGTTGCCATCAGGATGGTGCAAGGAGCCGAGAGAAGACGTAGATGATGTAGAGATGGTGCATGAGGCATGGGTGACTCAGAGGGATGTCAGGAGCTGTAAGCTTTACGAGTCAGAGCCCTGAAGAACACTTCTTCTGCTGCCGTTCCTTGTCTTGGGTTATGCTGCTGGAGAATGGAGTAATGTTAGCAGAAGTTGTTATGGCAAGGTCAGAGTGTCATGACTTTATGACTATTTGACGGCTCATGCAAAGTTCTTCCTCTGTGGGGTTTTCATCAGTCTGCTCCGTTCCTCTAACACTGATCACAGTTCTCACCTTTCCTTCGCTGTGTTTCACGCTTCATTAGGGTTGTGACGGTGAGGGTCACTCGATCTGTGACTACACCAGTAATACCAGGTAGTTCATTAGAATTTTCTTACCAATTCAGCATCAATTGCTTGAATTTACAACAATGAAACAATACAACGACAAACTCGCTTATATTAAATATAGAATTTTTATTAACAAAACACATTAAAATCATGCTATAGGCTTAATATAAAATAACAAATAACTTACACAGAGTTTAAATATATGAAAGTGAAAGTGACGTGACATTCAGCCAAGTATGGTGACCCCATACTCAGAATTTGTGCTCTGCATTTAACCCATCCAAAGTGCACACACACAGAGCAGTGAACACACACACACACACCGTGAACACACACACCCGGAGCAGTGGGCAGCCATTTATGCCACGGCACCCAGGAGTTCGATGCCTTGCTCAAGGGCTCCTCAGTCGTGGTATTGAAGGTGGAGAGAGAACTGTACATGCACTCCCCCCACCCACAATTCCTGCCGGCCCGAGACTCAAACTCACAACCCTTCGATTGGGAGTCCGACTCGATAACCATTAGGCCACGGCTTCTTTTGCGACCTATATATATATATATATATATGACCAAAAGAGACTCCATTTAAAAAACATACAAATTCTTACTGAACCCAAACTTTTGAATGGCAGTGAATATTAATTTATGGATCAAAACTGTGGCATTATTCAGAGGGCGATGCAGGTCAGTAGCTGAGAAGCACTGATAGATACTGTATGTGAGAGCAGTTCAGATGAAGGAGGCTCTCGGACCCCTGCCAGGAGTTTCCTCTGACCTGCTGTGCACAGTGACCCTCTGTCAGACCCATCACTCAGTCTCCAGAGCGGCCAGCACATCTCAAGATGGACACTGGGTCTCTCTGAATCTACTGATGAGGGAAGGTCAGCTCAAGCGGACTGTTGATGTCTCTATTTGACTATTTGATCATGAACTTCGGTGCACTTCAGAAGTGCTGGCGCTCAGATCTATCTAAATGCACAGAGTCTGCAGGTTTCTGTACACACACACACACACACACACACTCATACACACACACACACACTCACACACACTCACACACACACACACACACACACACACACACACGTGTATGGCCACCACATAAGAAAGGTTTTAATCCTTTTGCTGGGAAATTAAAAGTTCTCTTCTGAACTGCACCTTTACTTTTCCTTTTTCTCTTCAGTCTCTTTATTTTGTTCAGTCTCACATGACTTTACAGTTTTTCTCAGTCGCTTTGGTACATTTCTCGAATCATTCTTGAGATTTGCAAAACAGTAAGTGCATTTCTCAAAACAACTCGTACAAATAGCAAAACACCATTACCTGCAAAAGCCAGTCTCTTGCTCAAAATCCTTAGTTCATCTCTCAAAAATAAATATCTGTGTCAATGAACATGTCAGTGCCATCAGAATGACAAGTCTTTGTGTCATAGTTTACGGATAAGACAGTCAAATCACTTAGTCATGTTATCAGTATAACAGTGTACTCTGGAGGGATGCTCTGATGTAAACCTCTGCATTGAACAATATGCCATATGCTTATGTATGACATATATCTATTTCAAACGGACACATTTACACATTACTGTATGTGGGAGATTGACTGAAAGAGACTGGATAGAATTCACAGTTACACTTTTAGTCTGACCAAAAAACAACAACAACAACAACAACCTTTACAATGTCATTGTGATATAGAAAAGGAAAAAGAAATATGGACACAAAGATGAAAATAAGTCAATTGTCAGAATTTGTAACTCTTGTGTTGTCCTCTGTCTACAGTAAGCTTTCCTACTGAAGATTCATGAGATGACCCTTTGAGCTATTTCAGAGAAATGGTTTATCATTGTATTATCATCTACATTCTCTTCATTAGTCAAGATTCACTTGCACAATTCATGCCACATTGACAAAAGTCTAATAATAATGTGTAAAAATAAAAATAAAAAGTGTGCTTGGCAGTTTTTGACCACTAGATTAACCATTTTGCATTTAATGACTTATACGATGAACTAAAGACTAGATGTTTTGAGGAGTAAGACTGATGCACAGAAAACTATATAATACATTTTGAGCAACATGACATTAGCAACTGATAATATAGGAGACCACAGATAAATGTGTGTAATCAATTGCATGAATGTACAAAAGCAATCGCAGCTTGTTCAAAAGAATGAGAAACTGGTTTTATGATGTGTATTAATGACTAGATGATATGGAGGTTGTACAAGTAGTTTTGAAAATTTCATTTCTGTTTTGAAAAATGCACCAAAGCGACTGAGAAAAACTGTAATACACTTACTAAATGTTAAAATTAGTACAATTATAACTACATACAACATCCTAATACTGAACATGAGTTATATTTTTTACTTACAAAAATCAACTCTGAATTTATTATACTAAAAGTACAGTAACCATGATTTTTTGGCAAATAGATTACCATTTGCATTTATATTCCTACAAATTCCATGATTAGTATAATAATCGCTTTAGTACATTCGACAGGCAATTATATAATAATAATAATAATAATAATAATGTGTAAACAGTGGGCCGATGGCGAGTCCATGGGTGTTTCTGTGAATGCCATGGGTGCCGTGGGCTGATGGATGACGTTCAGTGATCTGCCAGCCGTGTTTGAGACGGAAACGCCCAAACAGATGGAAGCGGTCTGACAGATTACCCTCGTTCCCTTCCATTCAGTCGGACCTTTGGACTTAATCCATGGACTTTCTTCAAGCCGGGTCATTTATTTGGGGTGAACCTGGCCAATCAATCAGCAGATTTGTGCTTAGGTCTGAACGTTATGGCACAAAACATGCACGGGTGCAAAGTTTCAGATTGTGGGAGGATTATCAGTCTGGAACCGAAGACACTCGTGACCCTGGCGTGACCTGCTGTAGATGGACTGTGTTTGGGCTTCGGGGTGCCAGGATGTTTGGCATTTCAATACGCAGGCTCCTGCAACCTCATCTCACAGCTGAGCTGCTTATTTAGAAGCTGCTTTCCCTCTGTCAGACACACTGAGTGATTATTCAGACGCTTGCTGTCATATTGTGACTGAATGGAGGTTTCCATTTGCAGCTGTGAGTAAGAAGGCTAATGTGTGTTTGTGAGCGCTGAAGGACAGTAATAAACAGCTGGTTCCTGCAGTGACGGATGTGACACGACGTAACGCTGAAATGTCGACCAGACTATGCTGCTGTCAGCCTGAATAAAACATGCATCTGTTCAATAAATTATCTCTCGGTGACGAACCAAAATCTTTGTCTAAGAAGGTGATCTTGAAGTGTTTTCTGCACATTTACAGTCTCGCACCAGACATTAACTTCTGTCATTCTTTGCACAATGAGTTATGACAGATGCTATATTTTATTAATTACACAATGGCAACAATAATTCTTCCATAATGCATTTTACTTTCATAATGTGTAAGTGAAACCGGATATTCAGTGGGAGAAGGCCGGGGCTTGATTTTATCAGTGACAGCAGACTGAAGAATAAGAGACTGATGAGATCCGCTGGAGAGGAAAGTGATTTCAGAGGTGGAGCTAATTATTTGTTTATTTATTCATTTGCTACAAGACCAGTATCATGTATTATTAGATTTGCCAAAACAGAAAATGCACGTAAGGAACAAGAGGGTTAAAATAAGATGACTTATACATCAGATGAAAAGTGAGTCCTGATCACGTGTGGAGGCGAAGTGAGGGCGGTTTGGCGTCAATGGGGCTCTCAATCATTTTTTAATGCAGTTATGGATCTAATACATGCTAAAAGGCCACTGAGAAATGAGACTAAATCACAGTGACGCGTGGAATCACTGTTAGAAATGACTCTGGGTGGATTAACCAGGACATGAGATGATGTTTCTCATCAGTTTCTCCTGAAAAAGTCTCTTTAAAATGCTTCACGTTTCAGAAGAGTCAAACAGTGGAACATCTCTTAACACAACCATATACTACCAATACTGATAGATAATAATCCAGTGATTCGAGGCCTGAGCCATCATCACTGTGTTGTTCAGCAAAGAAAGCTCTAGATGCAATGATCCTGTGAAGAGATTCTGTAAGAAAGAACAAATGTGTGTGTGATACACCTCTGCTCTCTCACTGTGTGTCAGCTGAGATGCTTTCTTCAGCAGTGTTTGTGTGTTCCTTCATCTAGTGCCTTGCATTCTCAGTCATCTACATCATCACGTAGTAATAGGTTGTGCCGATACACTGCAATAAATGCTTTTCTTACTTCGAGATTTATTCAAAAGCACTGATTCATCCAGCAATGAAACAGGTAAATCTTGAATCATCATATCATTCCATGAGATTTCGTTTAGTTGCATAATGTTTTTCTCTTCAGAAATACAATAAATAAATAATCTTTTAATTTACCAAGAATCGTGCGGCTCTGTTTTGCACACGAACAGCTCTTAATTGAGTGATCTGTGTTCATGAAGTTCAGCAGCAACTAACACAGAATAAATCAGTGTGATATCTAAAGGTTTGACCACATTGGAAATGATGCTGGAAATCAGTAAGAATCTGAGTGGATGAGTGGAATGGTGTGGAGCAGTGTGGTGATGCTGGAGAGCACACGCTCTGACGAGGCCTGACTGCAGTAATGTAGACGCGGCAGGATTTATCGTCTGTCTGTCTGATGTTCTGCGTGTCCTCACCTGTGTCACTCGTGCCCAGCAGTGTCGTCAAACAGCAGGTGTGTGCGGCCCTGACATCTCCTCACCTGTGGCAGCCCTCCCCCGCTGCTCCTCAGGACACCTGTCACTCACCTGTCACCTCTCTCTCTCTCACACACACACACACACACACGGCTCTGCCCCGCAGATGCTGCAGCTCATCAGAGACAATCACATGTGACTGTCCGTGTGTGTATGTGTGTGTCTGTGTGTGTGTGCTGTGTGTGTGTCCGTGTGTGTGTGTGTGTCTGTGTGTGTGTGTGTGTGTGTCTGTATGGGTCTGTGTGTGTGTGTGTGTGTGCGTGTGTGTGTGTGTGCTGTGTGTGTGTGTGTGTGTCTGTCTGTCTGTGTCTGTCTGTGTGTGTGTGTGTGTGTCTGTCTGTGTGTGTGTGTGTGTGTCTGTGTGTGTGTGTGTGTGTGTGCGTGTGTGTGTGTGCTGTGTGTGTGTGTGTGTGTGTGTCTGTCTGTCTGTGTCTGTCTGTGTGTGTGTGTGTGTGTTTGTCTGTGTCTCTGTGTGTGTGTGTGTGTCTGTGTCTGTGTGTGTCTGTCTGTGTGTGTGTGCGTGTGTGCGTGCGTGTGTGTGTGTGTGCATGCGTGTGTGTGTGCATGCGTGTGTGTGTGTGTCTGTCTGTCTGTGTGTGTGTGTGTGTGTGCATGTGTATGTGTCTGTGTGTGTGTGCGTGCGTGTGTGTCTGTCTGTGTCTGTGTCTGTGTGTGTGTCTGTGTCTGTGTGTGTGTGTGTGTGTGTGTCTGTCTGTCTGTGTCTCTGTGTGTGTGCGTGTCTGTCTGTGTCTGTCCGTGTGTGTATCTGTCTGTGTCTGTGTGTGTGTGTGTGTCTGTGTCTGTGTGTGTGTGCGTGTCTGTCTGTGTCTGTCCGTGTGTTTGTCTGTCTGTGTCTGTGTGTGTGTGTGTGTGTCTGTGTCTGTGTGTGTGTGCGTGCGTGTGTGTCTGACTGTGTCTCTGTGTGTGTGTGTGTGTGTGTGCCTTTTTTATCTCATATCATCTGCGGCTGTACAGTGGAACCAAAAATGATTCAAACACTTTGACCTGAGCATATTTTGCTCAAGTGTTTGTGGTTAATTGCAAATATGATCTTCCCACACCACAATCTGATTTAAATGAAGCATCGCTTGGTAATTGTTTGAGCTAAACTGGTTTTATCTAATTGTGTTCTTAAATTTAACGGCTGACAGATATTCAACCGAATTCATTACACACCTTTCCATCAGTAATCTGACATTATCAAGATACGTTTCTTCTGACACAGTATAACTCTGATCTCTCGTCGTGTTTTAAAACCATTTTATAAACTTCAGAGAATAAACTGTGATATAAAGTGAGAAATGTTTGACTGTATATGAAGGCAGCAGAGGAAGAAACCCGGATGAAAGAGACGCTGACGGATCTGTGCGAAACTTTAGCTCTGAATGAATCTCTGCTCTCAAACTTCATGAGTGTTATTAGAGCCGTCTGAAATATCAGACAAATAAAGATCAGTAGCACAGTGGCAACACTGCCGGCGCAACCGGCCTGCGACTGCGGATGAACTCGGACTCTATCACATAACTGTGGAAGATTTAAGGAGACAAAGAGCGAGGCGGAGGTCCTCATGAAAGGCCTGCAGGCGCTGCCCCGACCCTGCGCAGATCAGCTTGACTTTATTGCCACGTGGCATATGGTCGCAGACAAACTGTCAGGCCAGCAGATGACCGAGGCGAGGCATCACGCTGATTTGGGAAGAAACACAGGGCCGTGTGTCCGCGGGGGACAGAGCGCTCCACAGAGACCGAATGCACCAAATTGATCCAACTCTAGGAAGCAAGAATTCTTGCCAATTATGTGGGTCATGTCAGCGTCTCTCAGGTCTCGGGCCTGTGCTTCAGTGTGTGTGTGTTTAGTGTGTTTAACACATTGTATGTCCAGCAAGCAATGACCGCAAACTGAGGCGGATTTTATCTTATTTTAAGTTTATCTTAAAATAGACACAAATGAATTAATTATTGATGTACAGTAGAGTACAGAACAATACAATTAATATGGATAGCAACACAGATCATATGTTTGAGTTTAAGTTTTTCACGTGTGTGTGTGTGTGTGTGTGTGTGTGTCTGTGAGTGTGTGTGTGTGTGTGTGTGTATAAAATGCATAGAGCTTAATGGTCCTTGATTTTGACAACAGAGGCAGAAATGGGTCCGACTTTTCTCTAACCTCACCAGTGTTTTTTAAAAGTTAAATAAATGTTAGGAAAAAACAAGTTTATGGAATGTTATTATAACTTTATTGATTTATTGATGCATGTACTCATAATGCTCTGAGATCAACACTGACAAAACATTATGATTTTACTTTTACTTGAATATTCTACATATAAGGAACTCCCGCACACTATCTTAACTTGCAAATTAATATTTTAATCACACCAGCGTTTCGGTCACACGACCTTCATCAGGAGTATACAAATGTTCAAATTCATCTCTTTTAAAATAAACACATGACCAATAAACAGAGCTCCATCTGCACACTGAATATTCTACAAAATCTTTTAATGTTCTTAATGTTTTTAAGAAAATCTTAGAATATATACATTTAAAATTTTTTTAGGTGAAAATAAAGATAGTAAAATGTTCTAAGAAATCTTTTTTGTAACTTGTAAAATCTGTTTATAATAAAATAAAAAATGTATAAAAATAATGAAAATAAAGCTGACATTTCAGTGTTTTAGACGTTGTGTTTAACATTTGAAAACAGTGTTTCCACACGTTTATGACCTGAATCTGTTGGGTGGGCCGGTGTGTTGTTAGTGTGTGTGTGTGTGTGTGTGTGGCCCGTGTCAGCGCTCACCGTACGCCGGTGACAGGTCAGACAGATCAAACGACTGCAGCAGTTCAGGAGAATATCACCTCACCCCGAGACCTTCACGTCGCACGCCGCTGTCGATCACACACAGCATGCGCCGCGCTCCGCTCTTTCATCTTCCTCAAGCTCTTCACATGTTTCTGTACTGAGAAACTGCAGGAAATATTTACTAACCGGTTTGTTTCCTCAGATGAAGCATATTAGTCAGGTTTCAGGTGTGTTCTTGACCCGAGGTCAGGAGGACGCTACACTCTAAAAAACAAAGGTGCTTTCGATGCCATAGAAGAACCTCTTGTCTAAATAGTTCCATAAAGAACCTTTCTGTTTCAGTAAAGCTTCTTTGTGTTGAAAGAAGTCTTCAGATTATAAAAATGTAGGAAAGAGATGGTTCTTTAAAGAACCTTTGAGTGAATGGTTCTTTGTGGCACTAAAACTGATTCTTCTATGGCATCACTGTGGAGCACCTGTATGTTTAAGAGTGTACTGTATGAGCGGATGTTGTATTTCTGCTCCTGAGCACTGCATTAAACTCAATCTGATGTGTTGCCTCGCTCCAGGAGAAACAGCAGTGATTTAATAAAGCTTCAGCAAATGACTTCCACTCCTCAAGCTCCTCTGACTTCAGATCACAGAGCATATGAGCACATGATGTCAAGAAACAGATAAATAAATCATTCATATTTAAAAAATAAATAATCGCCCGAATACGATGAGATGTTTTTGGGGCCAAATCTATTAAAACCACCAATGGGAGTGTTCTGAAAGTTCTGCTGATCTACTTACAATCAACAAATTAAAGAGCACAAGTGAGGATCATCTTCTTAATGACCGGCACAAAGCAGTGCAAATTACCATCGGGTCACAAACAAGAGCCGCTGATAATCAGGAGCGGGTGATCGACTAGCAAAACAGGCACTAAATGGTTTCTGACAGGATTTTTGGGCGTTAAATAATGGCGCAAATACCAGTAAACTGCCTGGGTTAACATCATCTTAATCATTTCATCTTCAGCATTATTCAGTCATTCTGTCTTTTCTTTAGAACTTAATCATTTTGAAGAATTGCATTTAAAAACATTCTGCACTTGGATCTTGATATGTCCCAAGGCATATATATATTTCCAGCAGAAATATTTAAATTGGGTAACAGTGTATTTTAAGTTGTCCTTTTTATACATTACATGTACTTAAAGTACATAAAGTATGCATAATTCAATCCTAACCATCTATATAGTCAGTACACATTGAAAAAAATACATTTTTACTAATTATTTTTGGGTTTTGTTTCCTAGTGTAAATATCTAAAGATTCTTGAATCAAGCTGCATTTTTATCCGTCAAGTAAAATGACTTACGATATTATGTATTGTTTCCTGAAAAAATAAATAAATAAAAATGTTTTTGCTTAAATCAAGCAAAAGCAATCTTCCAAGGAGTGTCATCTCTAGGACGGCAGCTCTGGTTCTCCTGGTTCTCCTGGTTCTCCTGGTTCTCCTGGTTCTCCTGGTCTGGTGTTGGGAGCTCATTAAGAAAGCTCTTGTGTGGCCCAGATTACTGTGACTGTGGTCTGCTGTTACCTGTCCTCACACCTCGTCAACCTCCAGAGGAACGTCTGGCAAACAGCGTGTCTCACGGCCTCCACCTGACAGCTACGCCATGAAAAGCTTTCTGTACGCTTTGATTTGAGCCCGAGACAGCACAGAAACTGGACAGGGCCAAATGATCTGGTGTTAGTGATGAGGTCAATCCCATCTAAACTAGACCATCACCAGCCCAGCATTCTTGAAACTAATCTGAAAGATCTACATTTATTTTTTAATCAAGGTGCATTTACTTGTTTTCACAAAAAGGATGAATATTTTATTTAAAAAAATATATATATATGGGGCAAAAAAAATATTTTGGTTTAGCCTTTGAGTTAAGATGATTTTTCTTACCCTACTGGCAGATAATTTTACTTGTCATGTGAATGTATCTTGATTCAAAAATGTTTATACCAGAAAACAAGACAAAAATACTAATGAAATCATTTTTTTGCGGTGAAGCAGGAAGTTTAACATCATCACATTAATGATTAGTTAGTTTAGACAGTGCACTGGCAATTCTGTGACATCCCTGCAGTTGTGGTCTTGAAATAAAATCCTTTTAGTTTGAGACTGAGACAAGAGTATCTAGCGTGCTTCCCAGAGAACATGCATTAACTCCTGACCGCCTCGCAGCTCTCGCTCTGAAACTCTGTAAAAGCCCAGGCTGCACAATTATCTTTTATGATCTGCCAGGGAACAGAGATGGCCAATCCCAAGAGCGCTGAAATGACCAGGGCTTGGGAAATCGCAGCTCTCAGCTCTTTCTCAATGGCACTTCTTCCAGCCGCGATCGCCAGATAGAGAACGTGATTGTGGCCGGCCGATCACTTCGGGAAGAGTTGTAGCTTGGTTTTCATTGCTTGTGGGAGGTCTTGTCTTTAGCTGTGATTGCAGGGGCGGACAGGATTTTCAGGGTAAATCATCGGCGTCTATATAATGGACAGATCTCTTCTAACGGTGATGTCAGGGCAGGAACGGGAGGGACTGAACCGAAGTGTAGATCAATGCATGCTTGACTCGTCCCATTAGAACAGAAGAGCAAAGCAAAGCCAGGAGCCATCACAAACATCGCTATGACTTCTAACCAAAGATTTCCAGAAAAATTGCTGTCAGCAAATAGAGTTCATCCAAACAGGCCTACTTAGCTAACACTTTGCTTTCATAGTCAGCGCTCCAGGTCGTTTTTGCGACCAAAAGTAACACATTTTGAGTGATATTTTTGTTGAGGTCACCACTGATGACTCTATAAATTTACATTAGTTTATAACTTAAAAATGTGCATTAATGCCTTCTTTCTGCTTGTTTTGTGATCACATCATTGGTTATGTTGACGTAATAAACTGAGACGACGTGCATCTCCAGTGTTAACCGCAGCATTAGAGAGATCAAAGATGACAGACACGTGCGAAGTAAAAGTGCAGAAGAGCGTCATCTATTCCGTGCACAACCCGAACAAACTACAACAGATAAAGCTGTCAGCTTCACTGATATAAGAAATATTATTAACCATTCTTGTTTATAATCAAAACTAACATGGCTTCTTGTTTTTAAGATCTTTAGTTTATATACCGACTTCTGTTAATGCGTGAACTTCATATTATTTGTAGTGCACTTGTTGTCTAGTAATCACAATAAACTTTGTGCTTTGTTACCTTTTAATAAACATATTATCAACTTTAAAGTTCAGCCAAATTCATACAGAAATTTTAACAACAAATACCATTTTTGTGTTCCTTAATGAGGCATGAGCAATAGCTTTAGCGCCTCAGTTTAAGCAGTATATGAACCAATCAGATCTTCCTCTTTACTACTATAGTATGAAATAAACATAACTGGACATCAACGCTATATCATAAGATAGCCTACAGTACATCTGACTGGAATGTCTCATGTTATTAATGTTTCAAACTGCAGAAAACATGAATAGCTTGTAAAACAATTCACATTGACCTGAGAATAACCATTTGGTGTCCATAAGCAAGTTAGAAAAATTAAGCATTTTGATAAATGTATGTGCTATATTGCATATTGAACCGGTTGTATACATGATAATCATGTTTTCTAATACATACATACATATATATATATATATATATATATATATATATATATATATATATATATATATATATATATATATATTAAAATTCATGTATTTAGCACGAAATAGTGCATTCAAGTTTACATTTTTTTACTTATTTTTGAAACAAGCAAAAATATCTGCCAATGGGGAAAGAAAAATGTTCTTAATTCTAAGACTAAACAAGAATATTTTTCATGCCCTCTTGGCAGATATTTTGCTTGTTTTATGCAAAACCTAGCAACATTTATATATATATATATATATATATATATATATATATATATATATATATATATATATATATATATATATATATATATATACATTAGAAAACAATACATAATATATCAGGTCATTTTACTTTTGAATAAAATGCATCTTGATTTAAGATTTTTTAAATATTTTTTCTAGAAAACAAAACAAAAATACTAAGTAAGAAAATAATTTTTGCAGTGCAATATGAGCCTCCTAAACGATCTCTGGGTTTGTCAGATATTGATTTTTCCATCATGGAAATGCTCAGATGCTGTGTATACGTATCTGATTTCACCGCCTCTGACAGACACGACTGGAGACTGGTTCTGTGCGTTTCTCGGAGGCGGACCCGTCAGTCAAACTGCAGAAACCGGTTTCTGAGCCTGTGGCTCTCTGATTTCATCTGCCCAATGCACAGGAGACATCTACCCAGAAAGCCCAAACATGCTTTGAGTACAAGAATATGGAAACTGACAGAAATAAATGTGGGCTTGGGGAAATAAGAGCACAAATAGGTCTGAGAGGAACTGGCTGAAGTGATGGCGCTGGCATGGTGGCCAGAGGCCGTTCGGGCGAGATCTGTACCTCTGCTGAACGCCTGTGACACACGGACAGTGGACAGCAGGGTCCATGCATGTGCGCTTGCCACAACCGCTTAAGTGCAGCCCAGAGCCGGCGCAGGATTGGATGGGAGGGGCTGTCAATCATCAGGGCAGATGAGCATCTCCAGTGGCCAATAATGTGACTAAAGATGTCTGATAGGGTCAGTTACAGGACACTGAGCATATCCGTGTCCTGCAGCACAGAAGCAGTCTTCAGCAGCACAGGTTTATTTGTAGAAATAGACAACAATACGTTGTATGAGTCACAATTATACATTTCTCTTTCATGCCAAAAATCATTAGGATATTAAGTAAAGAACATGTTCCATGAAGATATTTTGTACATTTCTTACCGTAAATATATAAATATTTAGTTTTTTTTTTTGGCGTCCTCAGATTCCAGATTTTCAAATATTGTCCTCCTAACAAACCATACATCACTGGAGAGATGATTATTTAGAGAGTGTTCTACTCTCAATCACATTGAATTGCCCGTTATGACTGGTTTTGTGCTCCAGGGTCACACACTGGATAGTGTGAACACGGATCATTTCATATGTCAGATCAATTGAGATTAAGAATTCCGTTTGAAATTCATGTTGGATTTTAAAGTCGCGTTAAATTTATTTAGCTGCTGTAAGCGTAGTGATAAATTTACAATTATAAACAAATTAAAATACACTCAAAATCTGGAGTTTCTTAGTGTTTTGAAAGCCACTTGTGGAAAATTTTACATTTCCATTCACTTTATCAAATTATATTGGTAACACTTTATTTTCATGGTCCCTTTTGAGCATTCTGTTGACAATGAGAAACTTTTCACTGACATGCCAACCTTTAATTAGAGTATAAGTAGACTGTCTGATTAACATCTGCTAACTCTTTATTATTTCATTTATTAATGTGATAGTCTCCCGAAAGACATTCTACTTACTATAAAAACTGCATGTACATGTCAACTTATTCTATCCCTAACCCTAACCCTACAGGTAATGAGAGCTAGCTATATAGGTGCAGTGTTACTTAGTAAACAGAATCTAGTCATTTCTTGGTGCCTGTTTCTATATCTATCTATCTATCTATCTATCTATCTATCTATCTATCTATCTATCTATCTATCTATCTATCTATCTATCTATCTATCTATATACACATACGTATACACACACACACACACACGCACACACACACACACACACACACACACACACACACACATATATATGTTATATATGTATATATGTATCATTACATATTCATGGTTCTGCTGAGCTTGCACTGAATTCCCTTCAAGAGTGTTTAGTCTTCAGTTAGGATGAATGCAGTGGCTTGTATGTAAAACCGTGCAAGATAAATGCTAAAAAATGAGCTTTTAAATACTTCAAGAGTGGAATGCATTAGTTGTCATTGAGAATGACACAGTGCAAAGAGCTTCTTTTGTTGTGTAATGCGTATGGCCTTCACTGGCTCTGCCTCCTGTTGGCCTCGTCTCTTCATCGACGTTTAAAGATGACTCTCTTCGGCTTTGGGAGTGCAGGAGAGGAGTGATATAAGAGGGCGTCGAGGGTTGGAAAGGAGGATGGGATTTAGGCTTCTAATGCGTTCTTTTGGCTTTGTCCCATTCACGCCTTCCTGTGGCACAGGAGGGGCACCAAAACACGGAGTGCTGCCTTAGCCACCAGGATGCAGAAAACCGCCTCTGATTTGTGCCCAAAGCCATCAGTGTCACTGGACTCAGCTTGTCAGTCTGAGAGAGCATCAAAGCGTGCGCTCGGGAAGGCCTGTCACAAACAGTAATGGATATCATTTCAAATATGTAGGGCCTCCGCTGTCTCGGCGGTGCATGCCGACCCCTGTGCCGCTGCCCAGATCGGTGGAATGGGCTCAACTGTGGGGTTAACTCCTCTAATCGAGTTCTTGAAGGAATCGTTTGCTTCACATGGCCATTGTGATGGAAACACCATGCATGTTTTGATGCTGGTAAGTATCTCCTGCCATGCTGAAAATTCTGCATGTCTGTCAAAGTACAGTGGTGGCCAAAATGATTGATCTGCATAAAGTCAAGAGAGGTCTGGTGCTGTGACCTCCTTTAAATGAATGCATACAACAATAAACGCTCACGTGGTGAGGTGTAACTTTAACGGTTCTTTTGAAGCTTTGATTTTTTTTAATGGTCACCAAAAACCCACAGGCCGATGCGATAATTCTAACATCCAAAATGTCACTTCGGATTAGTCACGGAATGTTTCTTTCCCCCTTCAAGTGTGTTTTTGTGTCAGCGTGTTTTAAACAAAGCCGTGTTTCCTCGTGCCCGCTGGCTTTTTGGCTTGGAGTGTAAATTCTGGGCAGAAATCAAAGCTGGTAACCTCTGACTAATTATAGTGTCAGTGTCACAGTCACACAAACACTGCAGCTCATTTGTGTTGTGTGTTTGTCTGGGACTGCACTGTTGGGTGTGTACTTCAAGGGTGACCTTGGCGTGACCCTGGCCTTAGGTCTTGCTTTGAACTCTACTAGGTATTGTGCTGTTTCTGTAACAATAATCTGTTCTTGCCATTAATAGAGCTCAAGGACTTTGCATTTGCAAGAACTTCCATCCAGCATGGAGCGCATCTTTTTTCAGGTGGATTCTTGCGGTACTATTACTTTTGGACACAGTTGCTTGGCTTTTGGATGTTTCTCTCTGTTCCTGCCTTTCGCTGCAGAGAATGTCGTCTAATCTTCTCCTGATGAAGCAGACATCGCCACATGGTGATAATGACCTGCTACATGCCCCAAACTCTGTGATTTACACCCGTGATATTACTGCAGCACAACCCTGTAGCAGCACAGGTCACTGAACGCATCAGAGGAAAGGCCAAAGTGTGTTAGAATTAGATTTACATCATTGCGCAGAGACGGATATTTAACGGAAGTACACAGCGTAGGCGTAGTTTACTCATGCAGCTCATGACAAACAAACAGAAACCTCCTGGATATCAGATTTAAGTTTTAACCAGAGAACGCCCCACCAATACAGATGATTCTCCATATATATAAAGGCCACATTAGGGAAATGTATAAAGAAGGATGTACCTAATTGCTGTGTACATACTGGCCACTTGGATCTTGTTACTATGAGTGGAATGTTGCTATGACAGCTGAGAATAGAGGCGGTTGCATTCAAATGGAAATTGAGTTTTTCAGTGAACGCTCGATCCATTCACTCAAGGACTGTGCAGACAGAAAGCTGTTTTGCTGTTTTTTCATCATCAATATTAATTGATTTATGCTGACATGCATTGTTAGATCTCACGGTTTGGAGCATATGCATTTCAGTTCTATAAAAATGTTGAGTTTCTCTAAAGCCATTAGCTCGAGAGCTTTCCTTTAAGGGCTACGGACACACTGCATCTTCTGCTTCGGGAACGAGAGATTTGTCTAAAAATACCTTTGTCGTCTGTTATCGCTGTTATGACCTCAGGCTTTGTCTAATCTCAATACAGCTTCGCTGCTGTGAAGGATTTGATCCTTGGACAAAGAAGAGCGGAAGGAGGTCAGAGGGACAGAGGAGACAGAGACTGGTTGACAGAAACGCTTACGACGCACTGTTTCCCTTCTATCTCGCCGTCATCCTTTCTCTCTCGTGCTCTTGTCAGCTAATTATACAGAATTAGTATCTTCTTTCACACCAGTGGTGTCATTCTGCCTTAGCCTGATTTGTCCGCTTGTGTGTCTGGGTGCTAAACTTGTGACAACTGACGAGCTCGAAGCAGGCAGATATTAATTATAAGTGAAAAGCTGACAGGTCTGACGTCGCACAAAACAACCCTCGACCCACTCTGGTACTGTAGATACAACCAACACGGGCTTCAGAGGAGTGTTTGGCTCCAGGGATAGAGGGTTTGGAGCAGAATGCACCGCATCTTCTGAGACGCTGAGGTTCAGTCGCACAGTTCCTCAAGGAGTGCGTAGAGGAACGGCGCGTCAGGTCAGGAGTGGTCTGATTCAGAACAGGCAGGTTAGTTGTTTACTTCTTAGTGTAAAAATGATGACAGAAAGAATGAGCAGGAAGCCACGTGTGTCATGTTTGTTCTCCGGAGGGGCACTCTGGTCCATTAATCACTGAAACATAAAGATGGCACCAAATAAAAACAGCAGGTGGAGTGAGCAGAGGTCATTGCTGCCACCCCATGTGTAGGGATGGAACGATTAGCGGTTGGATGATAAATTATGATAAAATTCCCCATGGTTTGTATTACCTTCAACAACAACAACAACAACAACAACAACAAAAAACACAGTTTACAGTAACAGCCTCACATTTAATTTGTGTGAAAACATGGGAAGAGAGAAAAGATAATCAAGCATGAAATAATTAAATCAATCTACCTTTGAAGTTTCTGACATCTTCATAAAAGATTAAATGGCATTTTGTTTTATTCTTCGTTCCATTTAATACCTAATAAAGCAGTGTTCTTGATCGCAGCAGTGATTCTGCTGCTCCAGAAGCGCCACCTGCTGTCAGAGAGTGGATTTACACACACTTACACTACATTCAGTCTGTGAGCAATTTCTGTCCAAATCTGCATGTAAACCCTGTAAACTTTGACCAGTTGATGAAAAACAAGCTTATTTTATGTTATTATTTACACATTTAAACAATTCAGTCTCTAGAATTATTTATTGAGCCAATAAAATGCATATTTTAATTTATCAATCAGTTTTTATTTTGACTTATCTCTTTTCTTTATTTAAAGGCTGAAATGTTTGGTTTACCATTTTATGAATCTTTTTCAAAGCTTTATTTGAACATTTCGTATATACTATTAGATAGACTGTTGTCATTAATGTTGTCATTTAAAATCCGGACATCAATGGTAATGTTATTGCAAACAAAAAGTCATTATATTTGTTGCTTGTTGATTTGAAATACAAAACTTGGTGAAACGATTCATAATGTCAGTAATTTTTGAACATTCCAGTACAATATGATGATAATACTGATTATTGAGATAAAACATTTTCATACCGTTACATCTCCACCTAGAAGAGTTCTGGGTCTGGTCAAGGTCTCGATCCCTGAAGTCTTCTAGATCTATCTCCTCACTCTCCTCCAGACCCATTTGCGGTCTATAGAATAAATGAGGCAGCATAGAGGTGAAGTTCAGGATTCTGAGCTCTTAGGTTATTAATGTTCGCTCCGCCGGGACTGAAAGCCCCAATTGCCTTTTGAAGGTGGACTCCAAATGAAAGACAAGTCCAACAGCCAGGCTTCCTCTATTCTTCTTTTCAACGAGACTAGGATGAAAACAAGGGAGCTTTACACAGTCTGTCCTTCACCTCCCTTCCGGCCTCCAGCCACTTGTCTGTAGAAAGCCAATTTTGAAAAACTGGCTGGAGTGGTTGTTTTATCAACAAGCGGGCCCATTGCC
The DNA here is from genome assembly GCF_023724105.1 of Carassius gibelio. Taxonomy (NCBI): domain Eukaryota; kingdom Metazoa; phylum Chordata; class Actinopteri; order Cypriniformes; family Cyprinidae; genus Carassius; species Carassius gibelio. Next base: position 43,058,041 of record NC_068400.1, read on the forward strand.
TTCATCCTCCTTTTGATTGGCATGGGGAGGAGAGAACGGCAAAACAAAACAACAAGGGGGAACTCCTAAGAAAGGAAGGAACCGTAAGGAGGAAGAGAAAGAGGCTGAAGAGACAGCTGTTGGGGAGGTTAGTTGGAGATTTCCAGCCATTAACTTCAGACTAAGCTGGCGCTCCCACTTGAGGGAAACAAGGGCTGGAGAAGGTACAGCCCCTGACATGAAAAGAAGCAGGAGCAAGCTTGTTCCAGTGCGCCAAATGTTCAAAAGTGGGCCAACAATGACAGAGACGAGAGTGGCGGGCCGAGAAGGGCTTGTAGGGGCACATGGGGGCGGAGGTGGTTTGGAGCATGGGGATCTCTCTTTCAAAGGCACGATAAACAAGGAAATGAGTCAGTAATCATTTCCAGAAATTGCCTGCCCTCTTCCTCCAGTCCTCAGCAGACTCTCAGCCTCCATTCATTAGGGATTCTGGCCTGATTAAAGTGTTTCAGCATCAGAGTCTTCGGACCAACCGTTCGACCCGTGGAAGCCTCTTTACGTTGGGTTCTTGGTCACAGTGATTGGGCTCGAGCGGTCTCAGCTGCTCTGCCGATGAAGCTGCTGGCTCATTGAGATCTCTTTATGAAAAGACGTCTGCTATTTTCCATTTGGATTTCTGAAATCCAGTTTTTAATACTGATTGCAGCTCAAGCCCTTCCACCCTCTGTAATTTAAAGAATCCATTCGTTCAGTTTAACGTCTTCAGTGAAGAGCAATCCCATTCATCACTTTGATGAATTCTTTCCTGCGAAGCCCGGCTGGGGAAATGTTCAGTGGGTCTGTGGTGTTGCTGCTTGTTGGCGACACCAAAGACCCTCATACAGCTCCACGCACAGAGCCTCATTTCCTTCCTATGAGGTAATGAAGGGCTCTGGAAGTCGGCTTGATGTCATCTTTCCTGTTTCACTGAGCTGCTCAGTCTCAAATCATGTGCTGATAGAAGCTCTGCTCATAGTTACCCTTTCACAATGTGCTCTTGATTGCATTTCAACACAAATGCAGTCTTTTACAACACTGAGTCATAGTTGACAAATTCATGCATACATAGAAAGTGTGTGTGTGTGTCTGCATGCATTTTTATTTGATCCAAAATACATAAAGAGCAGTAATATTGTGAAATATTTGTACTATTTAAAATAACAGCTTTCTATTTGAATATATTTTAAAATAAAATTCCTTCAGATTCTTTTTTTTTCAGATAAATGGTGATCTTTGGATCTTTCTAAAGATCTTGTATTCAACTGTTTTAAAGCTGCAGTCGGTAACTTTTGACGCTCTATCGGTTAATAAACAGAACTGCTTGCGTCTTGCGGAAGAACATCGTAGCCGGAACTACTTCTCTCTGTTTATGTCTATGAAGAATCACAAAGGTACTGGGTTACTCCGCCGCGGTACCGCGGTTTTTCTATATTTTGAACACAAACAAAGTTACGGACCGCAGCTCTGATTGGTTGTTTCTTACCGGGAGCGATGGAGTTTCTGCAAATGGCAATAGGACACTGGGAGGAGCCAGAGGAACTTGATTTATACACAGATTATCTGTCTCATATTCTACTGTCAGGACATAATGACAGGTTTAACAAATATGTAAAAAATATATTTTTACAAAAGTTCCCTACTGCAGCTTTAAATATTGATAATAATAATAATAACAATAATAATTCAAGTAATATTAAATGTCTAAGCAGCAAATCAGGAAATTAGAATGATTTCTGAAGATCATGTGACACTGAAGACTGGAGGAATGATGCTGAAAATTAAACTTTGATCACAGAAATAAATTACAGTTCACATATTCAAATAAAATGTAAAATTATTGCATAAAAATACTTTCAACTAAATAACGTTTCATCACTCAAACTTCAAATCTGTATAAACAACGACACATTTAGAAGATTTCCAGGCATTTTTCATACTGTGAAATTGTATGCTTTTTTAAAAATCACACAAATGTCTTAAGTGTTAATTTTTCTAATTTGAGATTTCTACAACACCTGAAGCTGAATAAATTATATTTACATTGATGTGTGGTTTGTTCGGAGGACAATATTTGTCTGAGATGCAACTATTTGAAAATCTGGAATCTGAGGGAGCAGAAAAATCTAAATATTGAGAAAATCATCTCTAAAGTTGTTCAGATGATGTTCTTAGCAATGCATATTACTAATCAAACATTAAGTTTTGATAAATTTACGGTAGGAAATTTACAAAATATCTTCATGGAACATGATCTTTACTTAATATCCTAATGGTCCCTTCCAGGGTCACAAATAACATTACAAATAGTTCATATGACTTGTATATTAAAACCATACAGGATTGCAACAAGATGGAGAAAGAGAAGATCACTGAATTTTCATTTTTGAAATATTCATTAAAGGAAACTCTCAATATTGTTTTCCTTTGACCTTGTTGGTGTTGAAAGAACTTGATCTTCCTTCTACTACGCAGAAATGGAGCTAAAGTCTTTGATTTCTAACTGCAGTCTTTCTCTTGAACTCTGCAGGCTCCATGCGGTTTGATGCTTCGGGAGGAACATCTGTCTGCTTGGGGAAGGTAAGAGTTAAGAGAAAGCTAAAGTCCACACAGTGGATGGTGGCTGTTTTCTTTTTTCAGCGTAAGGAAGTGTTGTGTTTTATTGGTTTCATATGACACGACAGGCACTTTTTAAGATGTTGTAGTGGCGATGGTAAAAGAGAAGTCTGCCCTCTCTTACATTAAGTGGCCCTGTGATCTTGTGCATATTTATAGGTGCTGTCTTATATCACATGGCTTCCATTTCTGGACTTGTCGGTGCCCCCCGTAGCTGTTTTTACAAGCAGACGAGTGAAGGGGTCAGAGGGTCTGCCCTTCAGCACCCGCTATTGACACCAGTGCATTAATCTTCACTCCACAACACCTAAAAAGGAAAAATGATCACCTTCAGATTCAATGCTAATATAAAGAGTTTTCAGTGTTGTTGTTTTTAAATGCTACAATGCAATGCTCTCCAAGCTTTAAATGCCTATGAAATTGCACTGAGGCCCAAAGATCAGAAATATAAGAAAAAGTAAAAGAAAACAATGAAAGGTGTCTGTTCCTGACAGAGAATATTTACCTGTCCATAAGAAATGAAGGTGAGAGCCTCTTTGGGTCTGAACTCGGAGGAAGTTTTAGTGGCACTAAAAAGGCTCTGTTAAACACCATTTTAAAAGTTCCTAAAAGCATTTTTGCTCTCAGGGGTTGTGCCATTTTTAACTGTGATCGAGTTTCATTTGCAACATAAGTGCACCTGGAAACGCTAGAGACGCTCCTACACACGGCACGCCGCTTGTAAAAGTGGAGAAGGGAAACCAATCAGATTTACTGGTTTCATTAAGGCGTGAGGTGTGTTTTTGACCTCCAGCTCTGCAGTGATCTTGACCTGAAGAGGAACAGCATCATGTTTTCTGATCTTTAACTTAAATAAACAGTAATATTTTGACTGGATGTTCAGGTCTATCCTGTTTACATGCAACTGAAGTTTTGTCACGTTGATCTGAAGTGGAAAGCACGATTGTAGAGAAACAGTGTGACATTTATGGATGTTCTCTCTTGTAACCAGTTCTCTTTTTTAATGTGCATTAAACCGTTGATCGGTGTGTTGTTAAATGACCGGTCAGTGTTAGGATCAGATGTGCTGAGGTCAAGATGAACGTGAACCAAACTCCAGGGAGGAGGCCTTAGCTCTCACTTACATCTCATAAAAATCATTTTTATTAGCACTTCTTGCTTTTAATAGCCCTATTTCAGAAGATCCGAGTGCAGTCAGACAAATGCCTTCTGTGGAAAGAGTCTGGAGTTTCTCAGAAAACAGGAACGCAAACTACAAACGTATTCACTGACAGGAATTGTCCACTGAATGAGGACATTCATGTAATAACACAGTGCAGCTGCTGACCAGGATTAAACATCTATCACTGAAAATGAGATTTTTATGAGAGGGCTTCTGTAATAAATTACAAATATTGGAAAAAATATTCAAGTCTATGAAGTTTGCTTTGTGCAAAAGATTACAAAAACCTATTGCTTGTAAGAGAGGCATAAAGAGATTATGGTTGATAGTAAAATATGATGCACCTGAGTATAACCATTTCTGAATCAGACCGTGGCGAGATGTGAGGAGCGCCTCTAAAATCATCCTGCGATGGGCATGTTTAACTGGATTACTGTACATGAATGCTCGGATTGTTTGAGCTCACTATACAAACAAAAAGGGATCTGTTTGATGTAAGTCAACCAATGCTCCGATTAATCCAATCACGGCAGCAGGAGATCTGTCTGTTTATTTGTTTAGGGCTGCTTGATTATGATTATTTAATTCTCTGGAAAAGAGCCACATCTGGATGAACCCTGATGTCCACTAATCTGTACTGATGAGATTTCTGAATATCAGTCCCATCTCCCAAACATAATCATGTTATAACCTTTATCTGTGCATCTGTCTTTTTTCTCTCCCTGAAATGCCCCATAGATGTTGTTTTCATTAATGCATGGTGCTGTTGTGTGTTACTGCTTTTATAGTATAGGTTTAGGGATGTTTGATCCGCTCTCACAACTTAGGGTTAATTAGAGCATTAGTTTAATTTGTGGAATGAGTTCAGGACATTGCTTCTGTTTACTGTCTTTTGAAAAATATTGTATTAGCTAGAAACTTTTCTTTTTTTTTGTCTTTGAAATGTTACATTTGCTCCCTACAACTCCACTTTTGAAATCCCTTTTTTTGTTTTGTTTTAAATGTTTGAAACATGTCAGGAAAATTCTACTTTGGTCTTTTGCTTAAGAACTGGGGAAATCATATTTCAGGAAACAAAGCAACTGAACAACATTAAATAGGAAAATAGTGTGTCAATAAAGCAAAAAGGCAGTTCCTCATTGAATTCAATGATGTCATCATCCAGCTCAGTTCAGTCGACAAAATCACTGGTAATAAAGTGTCCCCAACTAAGTTCGTATTTTAGTAATTACTTAAGAATTACGTATGTACATAAGAAACTTATTATTAAACTACAATTCCCTAAAAAAATCCCCCTACTTCTATTTTGAGTTTTAATGACAGTTAAAGTATAATAAAAATTGGCTGTATTTGACATTTCGACTATATATTAAACTGATTAAAAAAATAAATAATAATAATTCAATCTCATATACAAACCCGATTCCACAAAAGTTGGGACGCTGTACGAATTCTGAGTAAAAAAGGAATGGAATAATTTACAAATCTAATAAACTTATATTTTGAAATTTAAAATCAACTTATTTTTCCCTTAAAATTATGCATTTTCTCAGTTTAAACATTTGATATGTCATCTGTGTTGTATTCTGAATAAAATATTGAAATTCGAAACTTCCACATAATTGCATTCTGTTTTTATTCACAATTTGTACAGTGTTCCAACTTTATTGTAATCAGGTTTGTAATTTGATGAGCTAAAGTGATGGAAAAAGAGTTGTTAGAAGACATATTCTTTACAGTGTAGGTTGGTAATGATTGGACTAAATGGTGCTTTTGAGAAAGCATCCCATATTCAATTTAAAATGTTTTTATTTTGTTAATTCAAGAAGAAGTTTTCTTCAAAACCTGAAAAGAGTCACACGTCAACATGAAAAATACACTCATGTCACATCAAAGCCATTATCAGATCATTATTCCAGGATATTTATTAAAATGCATGTTTTATTTCAGTAGCCAAATGTGCAATAATTGAAGGATCAAGCACATATACTGTAGTTTGTCTAATGAGTTATAATAAACTAATGTATGACACTGTTGTCTTATGGACACTGCTTTGACTATATTTTAATTTGAACACTGTTAATTTCAAGTTTATTACTGTGAAGCTGCTTTAAAATGATCAGTTTTGTAACAAAGCACTTTAGAAATGAAGGTGACTATGGATGAACCCAGCGGTGCCGGAGGGATCCACTGAACATCGGAGCTGAGGTCAAGATGAACTTTCAGATCGTTCTCAAATGCTCTTGGCCTGTAATGATGTAATGGCGTTGACATCGACTTCTCTGCGATTGGCTCTCGTAACTCTGCCCGGCTCTTTGAAATGAAATGTGTGGCCTGCTGAATTAAAATGGCAGAGACGTCTCGTGTTTCCTGCAGCTCAAGCCTCTGAATCAATTTACGTCTCAGCTATCAATCCATATCCTGACTGCGGGCTTACTCCAGTAAATAATCACAGCGCAGCTCTCTCACAGTAAAAGCCACAAAGCCAACTTTCTGAGCATGTTCTCAGTTTGTCCAGTTTATATTCACTTCAAGCACCTCTATAAGAATAACTCTCCACCTTGATTTGTTTTTCTTTACCTGGAGATCATATCATGCGGCTCATGAGTGAAACTCACACCAGTTTTCATCTGGCCAGCACTCTTCAAAATACAGGTGCTTCACAAAGAAAATTATTATTCAATTATTTTTTTGTCTAAATGGTTGCATAAAGAACTTTTCAAATCTTTCTGTTTTACAAAAGGTTCTTTGTGGCAAAGGAAGGTTCTTCAGATTATTAAAAAGTAATAAAGGAATGGTTCTTTCAAGAACCTTAAACTGAATAGTTCTGTGTGGAACCAAACATGGTTCTTCTATGACATTGCTGTGAAGACCCTTTTAAGCACCTTTATTTTTAAGAGTGTACGTCAGGAGAGAATGTTGCCCTCATCTGGAGCCGAGTGAAATGCAAGCGTAATTACGATCCTGCAAATCTTCTGAGGACTTTCCCTTCTGGCTTTGGCACAGGCTCCGAACGGGGTCACTCTTTAATAATGAACAGGTCGAGCCCTGTTGTAACGGATACATGCACCTGCTTTGTGCATCAGTCAATTACCTAATTAGAAGTCTCCCTCAGGGGAAAGCTAATACTCGCTCATAGAAGCTCCGGGCTCCTCTCCATGTGAACGGATGGAGCTCCACAGACAAACAGCTACCTGTGTCACCAGCACCAGGAAATTCAGCATGACGCTCTCCAAGGGTTATGACGATCCCGACTCAGGCACAGCACCTTGGGAAAACGATCCTTGCGGACGGATGACAGAGGAAGACCGCTTCTCAAAAGCTTCTTACCTGGCAGACCGATGCTCATGTTCAAGTTAATTGAAGTTGCGTTTTAAGTTTCCTAACTCGCAGCTCTCGGGTCAGACTTTCTTCACAGAACATACCTGGGATCGGATATCTGCGGATCTGCTCGGAGGTTCCCAGGCAAGGACACTTAAGGCGCTCATAGAGAGCTCAGCTGTGATTAAGCCGCTCACTTTTCCTCTCTCGGGACGGAAGGAGGGATGAGGAAGGATGAGTTGTTGAGCTGGGCCGGGATGATCTCTCCTTGAAAGTCTTCATCTCCATCCCACACTCCAAGCCCTCGCTTCGAGTCACTGAAAAATCAATCGCAGCTTATCGATAATGACCCGGCGTAAATCAAAGGCAAGGACGGATGAAAAACACAAAACGAACAAGGAATTGAATAGCAGGTCAAGGTTTGCATGTTCCTAAAAATCAATTTTCACACATTAGAACTATTAGCTTATTGAGATGCAGATGAAAGATCGGCATTTATTCGTAGGCTTATGAGAAGCGACCTGGGTCCAGGGAAGATCTGGCCTCTCGTTGTGCTGTTTTCACTGAAGCACCGAGGCCAAACAGACAATCGCCCACAACCTGACTTTAGTCAACGTGAGAGCTGAAAGTGCTCAGAGTCGGAGCTGCTAATAAACTTAATGCAGTAATCTGAAGGAGAGCTATTAATGAGACTGCTCTCCAACTGACATCTCAGACACCCTAATGTTGGAGAAGCGTCTCCCCGACTGTGGCTTAATCCATCACAGCCCACACTAACCTGATTATGGCTTGACACTTTACTTCTTTCTGTGCACTCTGGTGCCGGCCCGGGAAAACACAGGGCAGTGGAGCGTGCAATCGAGCCGCCACAGCTTTCCAGTGGAAACTCAAGTTCTGACGCTCGTCCGGTTGGTTTTGCAAAGAAAACCGTCATGTTCAGGTGACAGGTTTATATCATTGAGGTTTATAGGTTTATATCGTATCGAATCACGATACAGCGTTCTTGTCTGCATGTCCAAACATTCATGTAGACATTGCTTGTAATACTCCAGTGAGGTGTTTGTGCTGCACACAGAGATGTGATCTGATCCTCATCAGTCTGTCTGGAGTCACATGAAGAAACAGAACACACTGAGACTCAATCCAGAAGAACTGTGTCTCCGAGACGCTTCAAGAAACCTCCTGCAAAGCTCCTGATGAACTGCTCAAGTGCACCGAGGACAAAATCTGCTTTAAATGCGAAGGATGCTCACACCAAATGTTGATTTCATTTAGTTGATAGACACTTCAAGAAACCTCCTGCAAAGCTCCTGAGAAACTGCACGTCATGCAAGAAAAAATGTATAAATTGTGTGCACGATTTACTAATTCATTTCCTCGATGTACTAAAACATGCAAATCGAGGGAAAGAATTAGTAAATGGTGAGGGCAATTTAGCCTACATTTTTTTCCTGTATGCCAAGTGTGGGCCCCGTGAATAGTTAAAAGGAAACAATGATTACTTGAGTCAGGATTACACATACTTTAGACTGGTTATTTTTGTAAATGTATCAAAATACTGGTGCACAATTTTTTATAGAAAATCATTAATCGTGATCAAAAATCTAAAATTCTTGAAATTATGTTTAATCGAATCATGACTCCGAGAATCGATTTGAATCCGAATCAGGAGGAACTGAACGATTCCCACCTTTGCTCCTCTCTTTTGTTTTAAAGGGGTGTATGGTGTAGCTGTGATTATGGCATGAGCAGATCGCTGTGGCACAAGAATCCCTCTCCTTGCATTTTTCATGAGAGAGAGCAGGTCTTCTGCATGCAGTATTCATGACAGCTCTTGCTTCTTCTGAACAAAGCCTGACGTATCACTGGATATACCACGATGACACAGCTAGCTGTCTTGGTGGTAAAGGTGGGTGATGACCTGTTAACCCTGTGCTGGATCAGTAGCTCACAAACGCATGGCATGGTTCTGTTTCCTTTCACTTTCTGACAGTTCGACTGTCAGTATCTGTTTGTAGATCTCTAAATCAGATGGTTTGTCTGCGTCCATTAGTGTCTCTCTGCTGCAAATGAACTTTAATGGAAACATTCGATAGTGTTCAATACTGATTATTTGAGTGTCTTACTAAAGTAATGACTTTGTTGGCTACAAAAAAACAAAAACAAAAAAATCATATGTACATACACAAACACACACTATTAGAGTCTGACTGTATTTACTTAATGAATGTAAATATATAATATAAAAAATTACACATTTTGATATTAATAAACTTTTATTTATTAAATAAATACATTTAAATACATATTAACTTTATTAATTAAATTAGTTATCTTTATTTGACCCTCTAACTTTAATACTCACTATTCTAATTCCATTCACACATGCAGTTGTGTGTGTGTGTGTGTGTTTGTGTGTGTGTTTATAGAGACCTCTAACACTAGCTTGCTCTATTCTTTTTCTAATCTATCTGTTTTCTTTTTGTTTATTATATTTTTTTTCATTGCTTCAACTGTCGCTTTGGATAAAAGCATCTGCTAAATATATATATATATGTGTGTGTGTGTGTGTGTATATATATATTATTACTATTATTATTATTATTATTATATTTTATTTTATTCTATCATACTTTAAGCTGGTAAGCCCTTGAGTTAGTTAATTAGAACAAAAGATAATACTCTGTAAAAATAATTTTAAAATCAAAGATCACCGTAGTATGTTTTAAAAGACAATACTATTTCAGTGTAAATTTGTTTAAATCAATGTGTTAAATGCTTTGTCTTTGTATGTCTTTGTGAAATTTACTAGCAGTTTCTGAGGGAAAATCCAAGTCAACCCCAGGACATAGAATAGCTTGTTCTTCAATCACTTTTCTGATGACCGTAGTCATAAAGTGATCTTGTAATATCGCAAAAGACTCCAAACACACAAAGCCATTAAGATTAATAGCCTCAAATATCTGATCACGACCCCAGTTTGAAATTGCTTGAGGCAGAAAATGTAAACCCATTAAAATGGCCAAATCCAGCCGAAGTCATTGCCCTGGAGTCGGTCTGCTTAAGCAGGTTTGTGAGTGTGTGTTCAGTCCAGATGAGCACAGATTACTCATACATCGGTGTAGCATGACTTCCTAAAGGGATTGGGATGTTCTAGTTGAGCGGAGGGAATCTGGTTATGACAGATCTGTTGACGTGACCTTCTGTGCGTCTCTGAGGGTCTCTGTTCTGTCAGCGGTGGGTATCACACACAAGAACAGACTCTGAGAATGGAAACATGGCACGCTCTCAAGCGCTATAAGTGCCAGGGAGTCATCTTACAAGAAACACTTATTGCGTTTAGTATTGAGCATGATGTTATGAAAAATTCATAGTGGGATTATGCTGTTTGCATTGAGAGTGTGTGAGTGAGAGTGAGAAAACTGGAAAAGATCAGGCCGGATACACTCAGAGCTGGTTCAGTATATACGCCGGGTCCAACACAGTGATATATCACTGTCGGTTTATCCTGCGCCATTCTCGATGAATCAATGCTCCGTTCCAGGCAGCTGTATTGGGAATCGTTACGGAGCAGAACTCATGCCGATTCTCTCCTGCTCCTTAAACGTATTGACTGTACTATTGGCAAAGCAATAGTATTAAAATACAGCCAAAAGTGCAGCAACAATACAGCAGAAAGCCAAGCGCTGACCGCAACAACATGCCACAATATTTATGTCCATTGGAAGCAGGCTGAATCCCGTTTCTACCGGTGAAAGCCGTTCCTACATTTCTGCTCTACAGCCGTAACGCTCATGCAAATCTAATTTCTGTGTTGCTGGTCTATAGATATTATAGATGGAAATGTGATAAACAGAAAACTGCTCCATATGAACACTGCAGGCCAAAAGTATTGGATAATTAAGATATTTTTGAAAGAAGTCTCTTCTGCTCACCAGTGCAGCATTTATTTGATCAAACATACAGTAAAAAAATTTGAAATATTATTATAGGTTAGACTTTATTTCGATAGTCCACTTTAGACATTCTACTGACTATAAGTTACTTTGCAACTACATGTCAACTACATGTCAACTAAATCTCAGAAATTAGCAACTACATGTCTACTAACTCTCAGAGAAGACTGTTAGGGTAAGTTTAGGGTTAGTGTTAGGGTTAGGTTTAGGCTTAGTATAAGTTGACAATAAGTTGACAAAGAAAGTGTTAGAAGATATTAAGCAGACAGACTACTAATACTCTACTAACTGCTAGTTGACATGTAGTTGCAAAGTTACTTACTGCTAGTAGAATGTCTAAAGTGTACTATCAAAATAAAGCGTTACCTTATTATAATTTAAATCAGTTGTTTTCTCTGTAAATCTGTAGTAAACTGTAATTGATTGCTGTGTCTTCATTGTTACATGATCCTTCAGAAAGCATTCTTACATGGTGATTTGCTGCTCAGTTATTTTTGGTTCACAATTATAAATAATGGTTCTTATTATTAGGAATGTTGAAAATAGTTTTTGCTTCTATTTTTATGGAAATCATTTTGAGATTTCATGTACACTTTCTTAATCATTTTGGTCTGTAGTGTATATAACATTGTATGTATATGAAAGTACAGTATGTTTGAGCAGCACAATTTAACTCTATATAGAAATGTCATGCCCTGGGTGTTTCTTGAGACTTGTCATGTCTTATCTTGTCATGAAGACCTTTATCTTCTCTCTCTCTCTCTCTCTCTCTCCGTATGTGTGTGTATGTATACGTGTGTGAGTGTGTGTGTGTGAGAGAGAGACATAGAGAGAGAGAGAGTCAGTGATCATTAATTTAACTGCCCTCCAGGTCACGGTTTCTTCTCTGGGACTGTTATAAGGATGTTTTCTGGCCTCTTGTGTAGGAGAAGCATTTACGTCTAGGGAGACAAGAAGACCAATAACAGAGTAAATACATGAAGAACAAGAGTGCCTGGGATCATTTGAGCGTATGAACAAAATAAATAAATCAAGTGAAGTTACTTTTGCATTACACAGTGTTTCAGGAACAACCTCATGATTATATAATGTGAACAATCAGTATTACAAAATTTCAAAAAATCTTTCAACATTTACTTACCTTCACCATTTTTTAAAATATTTTTCTGATAGTTGCTGGACTGGTCTCATGGTGATGGTGAGAGATTCCCCTCCAAGGAACCAACCTCTGAGAGATCCTCCTTCCACCAGCACCTCGCAGCCAGTGTAGCTGCCCAAGGAATGGGCTGAACCCTCCCGTGGGGTACCACTTGTATTCTTTGGTACTCCCCCTGACGATCAGATGTCAATTGCTGCATTGGGGGGTGAGTCAGATTTTGCTGAAGATAATGATTCGGCGGTGCTGCTGCCTTTTGGGTGGATGTGGATTTGGATCTGGAGATGCTTGCAGAAGTCACCAAGAGGATTGGGCTTGAGTGGAAGCGTCCACCGCATCCCAAACCCTTCAGGCTTAACGATTGGTTCTTTGAGGTGGCACACGTAAATTCTCAGAGCCGGACCCCGGTGCCTTTCTTTCCAGAGGTGCATGATGAGCTCACTGAATAGTGGATGACACCTTTCACTGCCAGAAACTGTTCTGGTGGCTCATCCACCCTCACCACCCTTGATGGTGCTGCAGCATGGGGGTATACGGAAGTCCCTCTAGAAGTTCTCAAAAGAATTGTGCTGACCTCATGCCACGTGCGAAGAAGATAACCGCGTGGTCTCTGGGACGTGCAGTGTTCACTATGGGGGTCCAGGAGCATCGAGGTCATCGAGTGGTGTTCCTCTCACTGAGTGGACCACCGAAGATGCCCGGTCAGAGTTGTGCTGTACTTTTTGCAGCAAGGGTTTGAGTGAAGGCTGTCTCCCTCCACCCTTAAAGTCTATGTGGCTGCAGTTTGCTGCATATCATGACCCCATGGAAGGGATGTTGGTAGGGAGTTTTCAGTGAAAACTCTGCTACTGGCTTCATTGGCCTCCATCGAGAGGGTAGGGGACCTGCACGCATTTTCGGGGGGGACGAATCCTGCCTAGAGTTTGGGCTGGCTGACTCCCAGGTAATCCTGAGGCCCTGGCCAGGCTACGTGTCCAAGTTTCCTACTACCCCCTTCAGGGATCAAGTGATGACCCAGAGGAGGCAGACCCAGCCACAGCTCCAGCTATTTGCTTTGTCCTATCTAAGCCGTAATATGCTACGCTACGTAAACTGGACACAAAGCTTTAAGACCAGCTCTTTGTCTGTAACGATGGCCAGCAGAAGGGGAATGCTGTCTCTAAGCAGAGAATGACCCACTGGACAGTGTATGCCATCACCCTAGCTTATTAGGCACAGGGTGTGCCCTGCCTGCTCAGGTTGTGAGCTCTCTTTACTAGAGGTGTTGCATCCTCCTGGGCGCTGCTCGGGCACCTTTCTGACAGATATTTGTAGAGATGCAGGCTGGGTGTCCTCCAACACGTTCACTAGATCTTCCATATGCACCTAAATGGTTGTTCATATGTGTAAGTGCTTCCAAAACACTTCAGGAAGGATAGGGCTTCCATAACATTCCTGTTCCAAGTTTTCCCAGTGTTATACTAATTTCACTGAGTGGGAAGAGCTATGACAACAGGGAATGGCCTTTTTGTTGCTAGTACAGGACACTGGAAGGGGCAGCATCCAAAGCATTTTGGTAGGGATCCCAATTCGTTGGTCATTACCGACTTGACGTCAAGAGTGAACGACTGAAAGGCAACTTCTTGGTTACTTATGTATGCCTCGTTCCCTGAAGGAGGGAACAGAGACGTCACATCCTCTTGACACATCTGCTGTGCTACCGCTTAGTGGCCGGGTCACCGGCTCTGCTCCTGAGTGAAAACCTGAGTATGCATTGCACCGGCTGCAAAGTTATACTCGTGCTACGATTAGCGGCAGCTGGATGCAATCATCGCATGCCAAAGTGCATTGCCTTGTTTAGTTTACACTCAAAGTGGATTGGTCTCTCTAAGCAAGATCCCAATTCTTAAGTCATTACTGACGTGAAGTCTCCATGCCCTCCTTCAGGGAACGAGGGTTACATACGTAACCAAGACATTTCTGTAGTAAGGCTGATGTTAGAGAGGAGTGCTGTGAGCAAGACCTATGCTCTCCAGAGACGGGCTTCTTTCTCACAGCTCTCAGCTGCTGTTTGCACATGCGCCACAGAGTTTCTGCAGTGTGTTTGAAACCACACAATTCTATCTAGTTCAAATAACATGGATTTACAGAAGAAAGAGTGAAATGAGTTTTGAAGTTCTTTAACAAGCATCCTATTTATGACTTTGAAGTCAACAGGAACTGGCATTAGTTTTGCTTCCATATAGAATGTAAAAATGTAGGATGGGACTTGATTTTATCATGGTGGAAATGATAAGATGTAGAAAAGGTCTCTGTATGACAGGAAGTTAAAAAGTAGGAGGTCCTTTCAGAACCTCTAACATGTTTAAATGTTTTCTCATTTACCTTAAGACTGGCAATGTTTAACACTTGCATTTTGTTCTACTAGGGTCAAATGGACAGGTCAACGCAGCCTGCCATGTCTCTGTACCTGGGAACTTTGCAGTTGTGTTGCTGTCTATGGAGGGTCAGAGAGCTCTCAGATTTAATAAAAAATCCCCTAATTTGTGTTCTGAAGATGCATAAATGTATTACGGGTTTGGAACGACATGAAGAAGAGTAATTAATGAAAGAATTTTCATTTTTGGGTTAACTAACCCTTTAACTTTAGCAGCATTTGTCTCAGAACTTGCTAACTACTGTAGTACATTATTGGGAAAGGTGATTTGCACGGTTCATAAAAAAAAACAACCTTATACTTCTTCTGTAGGTGAATCTGGATCACGAATGTTTCACACAAATATAGATGCATTAAGGCAGATTGGGGAGCACATTTACTTCAAAAACAAATGTAATCCACTGTGTCTTCAATGGCTTGGATGTCAGGAGTAAATGATGACTGCTGTGTTCATTATTACATCCAACAACAACAAAAACAAACACTTCAACTGCTTAGGATTCTTGTCTACACCTTCTCTGGCGTCGAAATAATGGCAGACTGTTCACAGCACACTCAGGGCGGATCTAAGGTAAAACACAAGTGTGAATCAACAGTCAACAAATCAATGTCGTTCTGAGAAAGTGCTTATGATTTGAAAAAAAAAAAGCACTGGTTGGATTTTTATCATTGTAGGGTGGTTGTGTACACATACTGCCAACACACATTTTAGTTCAAAGTGAATTTTGCGTCTGATGTTCCCTTTAAACAGTATTTTAACAACTCAATTGTCATATTGACTATATGCAAACCACAGGTGTGTGAATATACAATGGAAATCTTTAATGGTCATCAAATCACAGCATTATATAAGACTCGGTCTCATCCACAGCACAAGCAATCCTTCAGACGGTGCTGGGTGGTTTGTATCAGTCAGATGAAGTGTGTCTGGTGACTGTCTCGGGTCTGGAGCGAAACACAGCTGGCAGCCCCATGTGCTAAAAGACTCGGGCAGCAGCCCTGTCAATGCCCCACCATGAGCTCGCCTGTCTCCTGTCAATCTCCCTCGATGTGTCTCTGTGTCCGCGGAGGGCTGAGGACACGACTGAAGCACAGGCGACAGATGAGTGGCTGTCACATCACCTCAGACACCCTGCGCCGGTAATTACTGTGCGTTCAGAAAGTTTAGCACAAGCCAGCATGTGTGAAAATGTGCCGTCCTGATTTATTCATGCCTACGGCAAATTGTGGTCACTTTCGTGATATTCTGTGGGCAAAAAATGGTGATGTATGAAGCACAGCAGTCACATTCAAACTAAGCAGCTTTCTGTTGATCACATTAATGTGCATGACCAACTTGAATCTGCATGGGGAAATCACACAGATTCCTATTGAAATTAGTAGAATTTCTAATATTCCACAACATTCCACAGCGCAAGGGTAAATGTGATTGCACATTAACCTGTTTAGTCCAAAATTTCTTCCAGTCAAGAAAATATCCAGATGATTTTTCATTAGCAACACTTTAAAAAAATCAATAATTATTTTTGAAAATGCTTTAGATAAATGTGTGAAAAATGTTGTATTATGGCCAGTCACAATTGTGATAATGTGTATAATATGTAACATTTTTCTGTAGTTATCAAAATTTGGATATATCCCAGCCTAGCTATTTTAAACTCGGTTTCATAATATTCTAGGGTTACTATTATTCAAAAACCCTTATACAAACACATATCATATTTTTTATATTAGTGCTATCAATATTACAATATCAAAATTGTAACTTATTTTTTAGCATTTTAACTTTTTTATTTAATGCAACATTTTAGTGCAGCCTTTAGTAACAACTGTTACTGGATTTATGTGTATTCCTAAATGTATTGTATTATCCCACCAGTCACAATTGTGACCATCAACGAATCGGAATAATTGTGAATTATATATAATAATTCCAGACACCTTATAGATAATGTTGTCCAAAAATATTTTTTATATCTTTAACATACTTTACTGGTCTTTTGTTTTGGAGTTTTGATTCAGTCATTATCTTCTCATGGTGCAAACAGGAAGAAAACTGCTCTGGTCATGTGACACTGCTCATATTTCATTGAGGCCCTTTATGAAAGTGACATTCAGCCAAGTATGGTGACCCATACTCATAATTAGTGCTCTGCATTTAACCCATCCGAAGTGCACACACACAGCAGTGAACACACACACACACACACACCGTGAACACACACACCTGGAGCAGTGGGCATCCTTTATGCTGCGGCACCCAGGGAGCATTTGGGGGTTCTGTGTCTTGCTCAAGTGCAACTCAGTCGGGGTATTGCTGGCTTGAGACTTGAACCCACAACCTTAGGATTAGGAGTGAAACCCTCTAACCACAAGGCCACGACTTTATTTTTGCACGTTTGCACTAAATCATCAGTGAGTAAGATTTTAGAGCTTTGTAAATGAACACCTTCTTTATGGTCACTATCATGACTGGTTGGATTAAATAGTTTAAGACCCCAAGTACACTTCAGCCATTCTCATTCTGTGACGGACCCCATACAACAGCACAGGAACAAGTCGAATGTTGAGAACTCATCCATGCACGCTCATCCACGTTTGACTGTACTTTGAAAGCATGAGACAGAACAGAAGGTGGAAAGTGAAGTATACCTGGGCCTTAAGGAACTGAGTCTAGCAATGCCAATGCATTTGTAACACATCGTAAGTATTCTATGATTTGAAGATCACAGGGCTTCTTGCTCCAGGGCGTCGTGATGATGTTTTACCTACAAATTGTATGTTTTCATAGAAGTCAGTTCATACTAAATCATGCACAATCAGAACATCATGAGGCCAGTGACCTACCTGAAAAATGTAAAGAAGAACAGTGTTATTTGCGCAGCTCTGTTTTTTATGGATGGATGGCACTGATTCTGATTCTCCACTCATGTCAGATGCTCAGCAGAGAAAGAAACTTGAGATCTCTTGGCTGGGAGCATTTCTAACATTTCACACCCTGATTGTGTCAAATGTCTGAGTGTGGGGACTGTCCTTCACTGCCCATCATCAGAAAACAAGTAAAGAAAAGCAGACTATTACTGCACCAGGAAAGTGGGAATAAGTGTAATTCCAGAGTTGCTGGAGATGTCCTGGGTTTACATTTTTATTTACATTTTATGCTTTTAGGGTGTCAAACATAAGCACACCTATTAGATGTTGGTATACAAATGCAACCCTAACATTGCCAAACATATCCCTATTTAGTTCTACAAACTCAGACCCACTCCATTCATTTTTGTCCAGAAGTGGATGAACAGAAATGTGTGCACTAATAGCTTCTCTGAAGGTCTGGTCTCTGGAGTGTCCCGTCAGAGATGATGTGCTCTGAGTGGATGTCGTGTCTGTCGAGGATCTGCTCGTACATGTTCTCCTCCGAGACCCACAAAGAGCCCCTTTGCCACGACTGTGCTGCCTAATCGCTGTTCCATGCCTCGACTCGCACTCTCTTTCTCACCCGCTCCCCTCGCCATCTTTTATTCATCGCCAGTATCTCTGCACTCTGATTTACCTTGTGTTTGTAAAAATACATGGCAAATCATGAAGCCTGAAACCAAAGAAACTGCACTAAGAAAAAATAACATGAACATTTTCGCACAATTCATTGCATCTGGGAATGCATTCATTGCTTCCTCAGCCTCATGTCCATTCAAATCATTTCAGATCATTTTTACATGGAGCATAAAGAGAGGAACTTTGAAGAATCTTTTCCCATACAACATTAAGGGAATGTGATTTGTAAGATGCTATGGGGGTAACATTAGAGATCTTTCACTTTAAGGACGGAACACACCAAGCCAAAGTTTTGTTTGGTCGACGGCAGTTTAATATAAGTCAAGTCGAGCTTTATTGTCATTACGCTACAGGTGATAGAATTCAGCATGTAGAATCATCAATAAAAGCGAGGACTCTGATTGGATGTTCAGTTTAGCTAATGAGTCAATGCCCGAGAATTCAAGCAAAAGTGATGAAAGAGGGAGGAAGTCGAGACTGTACAGATGTTATTTTATCTTACCTGAGCATTACAATAAAAGTTTTGCTTTGACCATCCTCTGTAGATCTCTTCTCGCATGCCATGATTGGTTTATTATGTCTTATTATTTATTACAGTGTCTGCATGCTATTGGTCAAACTACTTTTCAGTCATTACCTTCAGCTTGCATGAAAACAATTAGGAAAACAATGTCAAATCTTGGATTTTTAGGCATTTTAGATCATTACGTGTGTTAAAAAGAAAACGTATGTCATACTAATTTAGTCAAAGGAGCTTGTGTTTGTAACTGAGCTTTTGAGACGACTATTCCTTTAATGTGCGGGAAACACGTCCATCTTTAACCCGCACATGCAGATGTAGGTCAGGCTGATGTGAGAGAGACGCCGCAGGCTTCGCTGCTCTTCCGTCCGTCACTCCTGACAGATCCTCCGTGAGCACTAATGAGGGGCCGTCACCCCCCCCCCCACGTGTTCTTCACAGCGGGCACCGTCAAAGAGACGACAGCACTCACAACAGCTCAGACTGACCCAACGTGTGTCGACAGCCGCGCAAACCACAAGCCTGATGGGTAAAGTACCAGCAAAACACATTAGCTCTGGTGATGGGAACACTGGTTTAAAGGGATGGTTCACCCCAAAATAAGATTTAGTGGTTATTTGAATTAGCTGTTATGTTTTAATATTAATGTAGAACTAAAAAAATGTTTGGAGCAGAAAAACAGGAGCTCCCTGGGAGTTGGTGCCCTACACTAGCTGAATTCTTTGTGAATAGGGAGCGTTGTTTGTTTACAGGAGCAAAGTTTCCTAACTTTAGCAAAGGAAAACCAGTCTCATCTTGGCTTATATCAAAATCCTCCAACATTTTCTTTAAAAATTCTCGTTTTGTACTAATTCATGACTACTATTTTGTTTTGCTCTGTCCTGTGCGCTTCTGCTTTTGACACTTTTCAGTTTTAAATATGGATATTTTTCACATCAATTCTCTACAGGAGGCCTTTATTCGCCTCCCAGAGCTGTGTGAGACACTATTTATTATGGATGGATGCACTTTATTGGACTTCTTTTGTCCAGCCAGGATGGTTTTAAAAAGCTGCAAGCAGATTCACCTGAAAGAAGAAAGACACACCTAGGATGGCTTGAGTAAATCATGAGAAAATTTTCATTTTTTGAGGGACCATCCCTTTAATGCTTCACGCTCTCAGGTGTTTCTCCAACCTCTCTAAATGCAAAGCAGACTGTGTGGTTGATATGTCAAGACAGAGATCTGGAACTAGGACTAACAGATTACTATCTGACTGGGTTTCAGATGTAGTTTTGTGTTCAGTTGACCCTTGAATCCATCCACAAGCTCCGCAGAAGATCGATCGCTCCAGCAATCACACAGATGCGGCGCTGAAAGAGGCTCATCAGCAGTTTGCTCAGAGTTCATCCTCAGCGCTTTCTCTCGGTCAGTCCACATCATCCTCACGCTCTCGTCTGATTGGGCGCTGGAGACTCTTGCTGCTCGAGCCAACAGAATCACCAGGACGAGTGTTTCGACTCGTCTAAGAGAGGGTGTGATCATTGGTAAATTTAATGTGTCTGGCTTCCGGTTTCACCCATTTCCAGTTGTTTTTAGCTGTAAAAAACTTGATTTTAATAACTGGTGTGTCTTACCATATTATTTGAATGTATTATCCTAATTATGAACACACCATTTTACCGTTTACTGCTCTTTGTTATACTTTTCGTTATTCCTCTACAGTGGTTAATGAACCGGAGTCTCACACAACTTACAACTTACTTCCACATCGAAAAACAAGGTGGATAAAAGACGTTTTTTTTTTATTACTGTTTGTTTGTTTTTAATCCCATTATTCTTAATCATGTTTTGGATTTCTCTAAAACAATACTTTAGCATTTTAAATTAAACAAAACAATAAATGGTAGCAAGATTGCTTGTAATTGTTACAGTTTAACATTTATATAATTTACCTTTTTTGCATTGTGTTAATAGGGTAATTTGAGAGAAATGCCATTGAAATAATATAAGAACTGGTAACACTTTATTGTCCTACTATAAAGTAGATTATATATTGGTGCTAAATGAATAAAGGTGACTTTCTACTTGCTACTTGACATGGCTAGCTTTTCTGTGATGACTTTGGAATGATCTTCACAGACACTTGGTGATACGGATGTGTGTATCTTCATCTTCTTGAGCTGGTAAATCTGAGCGCAGGTGTTTTGCATTGGGTGGATTTTCATCAGTTGTTCTAGGAGGTAAGACGATGCTCCTCGTGTCTGCTGGAATAAACAGCAGCGCTGTCAAAACTTGTATTTGTGCTGGGTTTAGATTTCAGCCAGATAGGGGCGAAGAAGGAGCGCGGCCAAACATATGTTCAGAAGAGCAGGAACAAAAGCAATGACACGTTAGCCTTTTCACGGAGATGACCTTTGTGAGCTCCGCCTGCCGCTGATGTCCTTTTGTAGCCAGCCGCCTCGGGCCCAGCTCCGGCCAGCGCTAGAATTTCTCCTCGTCTGCCTAAATCTCCCTTGACTAAATGTCAGGATTACACATTTCTGCACTCACACTGAAGACTTTAATTAGCTTTAGTGTGTGTGTGTGTGTGTGTGTGTGTGTGTGTGTGGCTGTTACTCTGTTTGCTCATGAATGTCACCAATTTCTTGATGCATGTCTCACTTGAGACTCATAAGGAAGCTTTTATGGCCAAAGAAGAAATTAAGAAGGTGAACAACGGAGCTGGAAGCAACTCTTCTGATGCTTTCAGAAACGGGAAACACTGTGATGCTTTCTGCATGACTTCCCAGAAGAAAAATGCTCAGAGGCTGTGCTTTCTGTGCTCATTAGTTTCAGTGAAGTAAAGACTTAATGAGTCAATAACTGACATACAATAAGAGTATAAGTTTTAAAACCTGATTTTTAAAAAAGGATTCAATGAGAAATATTAAGTTCATATTGAGATCTTTGTCATTTTCTTGCTCTCTTTGGTATATCTGCAAATCTGAGACATGTGGAGCTCTCCTCTGAGACGTCTGGAGGAGAAATGTGAGAGATCTTGGGCCTCAATGATAAAATGTTGTACTGAAACCATCCTAAATTTGATCTTCCAATCATCTCTCAAATATGTGTACATGTGATTCATAGAATGAAAACACACGTATTCCACTCTTTCAGATGTGAAATCTTTGAATTTCAGATTATGATGGATGACGTGGGCACGCACACTCTAAGATCAAATCTATACACACGCACACGCTTTATAAATGAGGTCGCAACAAGGTCATGGTGTTCTGAAGATATCTGTAACTCAAGTTATTATTGTTGTTCATTTCCTCAGACGCGAGGGGTTTTGGCCACACATAGAAAAGCATCTGAAGACCCAGTCTGGTATATTAAGAAAACTGCATGGAAATGCTCAGTGAAATACTGAGCAAAATCACTGATCACTGAACTCAGAAGTGAACTTGCCAGTGTTTTATAAAAGTTTTAGTGACTCTCCTACATGTCGTTCTTAACTGTGGTAAAATCACTGTAACGCACGGCCACAGGTTGAGCTGTAATATCAGACGAGACGAGACGTGTGCATGTTTCAGCTCCTCATAAAATGAATGAATATAACATTGAGTCCTGCCTTCAGCTTCTGCGGCGGTGTCAGACCACGGCTCCGTCACGTCTGAGAGCTGGCGGGATCCCAGTAACACGGACTGGTTCTGGACTGGTCTCCTCACTCCAGGGAAGCCTCTAATAGACGCCTGCGTCTGCTCTAATTAAAGCGAGCGGCGGGGCGCGGGCATAACGAGCTGATGAATAATTAGAATTTGAGGAAAATTGTGCAGCCGGGGTGGCAAATCTGGAGGGACAAGTGCTGAAAACAAGGCGCACAGCATTAAGACTACAGTCAGTCAAATCTGTGAACTGGGCCGCGGGCGTTAACACTAGGCCTGTGTCCAGTACTGGTGCTGATGCTGAGCCCTCACAGCTCCTGAGGAAACACATCACCACGCCAAACACTGCAAACAAACCTCGCACGCTCATGCTAATCTCACTGCAATGGAAGCAGCCAAATGTTGCATGACTCGGAAACATCATCAACATGAGCACGGTGTTGTTGCTGGATTATAAGAAAGAACCCAGACTGTTTGTGGAAGAGACCAGGGGCGAATCTCTGTGTGGACTTTAATTAGTGCCGGCCTTCCCGAGTCAGCAAGGTTGTTCACTTCCCTGGGTGTTTTAACACACTGCTGCATTTTGCTCTTTTCTCTGCCAGCTGCGGCACGCTGTCAGGACGAGTGGCAAAACATCAGATGCTCACCACGTGTCGTCTAAACGCCGTTTGTTTGCCGTCTTTAAGAAATGTTGCATGTTTGCAGTGAAACTTCCCTGATGCATTTTGATGCAATTGTTTTTCTTCTCTCTTTGTTTTTCTCTGCTCTTGGTCATTGTTCCCTCTTGTTTTCCCAGGGATGAGCACATGCACGGTCCCGTTTGGCTGTCTCCATTATACTGCCATTAAACAATTGCAACTCACAGTAAAAAAAAAAACAGGCAATCTTTGTGCAATGTGGAGCAGAAAACACGAGCAGACAACGTTCTTCCCTTTCTAGGCTTGCAACTCATTTAAATATAATTCTGCATGTTGATAAGCATCACAACATACGGAGCGTTTGCTCGTTAAATCACCTATTAGAAGATGACGCAGACGATGTTCTTAATAAAGCTGAGCGGCATCGTTCTGTAGTTGCTCTCGTAGCGTCCTCGTGTCACGCTTCATGTGTTGTGGACAGGACGATGTTTGGCTCTCCTCGTGGTCGAAGGGTAGAAAGTGAAGCCCTGGGCCATCGCGGGACACTGAGACTTGGCATTTATGTTGATGAGTCCTGATCACAGACTCCAGTCATTAAACTAATAAGACTGTATACAGATTAGCCAGGGCCACGTTCCCTCTTTTCACTGAAACACATGGCTGATTATTTGAGCCGGAAATCTTCGGCTTTATTCCGTTAACAACAGAACTAATTAGATGAGGCACTCCCTTCTAATGAATAATTATTTATCCTCTATCAAGCGGAAAAATCTGTTCCCTGATAACAGAAATTGCTGTTATCGTATGTATGTATGGACAGTTTAATATGGATTTGACTTGGTGGACGCCAGAAAGAAGATGACATCCGGCTGTGGATATGATGAGTGATTGTTAGTTCAGTTTTAATAAGGTTTTTAAGGCATTGTTTTTATTTGCAACCTATTTATTCTGCATATTTGTCATCAACATCCATTATGGGCTCTTGGCCTGTCACAGATCAAAGGCATAATCTTGTTTTTCACTCTATTAGCAACCTCTCTTTTTTATGGTGTACAATTGATAACTTTAGTAATAAAAAATACAGGCATTTTTACAAAAATACTTGTACACCAATTGTAGTTCACTATATTATTATTATTATTATTATTATTATTATTATTATTATTATTATTATTATTATTATTATTATTATACATTAGTACTTATGTGAATACACAGTAGCTTAAATGTGGTTTATAAAACAATTAATATTCAGTAATATTTTTGATTTAACTGCACTGATATAATCAGCTAAGAACAAAATTTGAGTTGAATTTAGTTTAACTGTATTCTTTAGAGCAGAATAAAATAAATAAAAATAAGAATAGAATTGTCAAATTCCATTGTGTAGAGCTTCTTTATTTTTTTATTTTAAATAAAACAAAATATAGAACTAAGTCAAATTGTCTTCTGTAGACCTGCTTTATTTATATATATTTTTTATTTTATTTATTTTTTATATTAAAAACATTAAATTAAGTAAATATATTTATATATTTTTTTATTTTATTAATTTATTTCATGGAAATACAAATAAAATATAAGAATATTCTGTAGAGCTACTTTACAGCTGAATTGAATTACTGATGAATTTAACAACATTATCACTGTTATTGTTGTATGTTTTTCTGTGAAGCGTCTTCGAAATGATCTGTATTGTATAGATATCTACATAAATAAAAGTGGATTTCAAGTGCACTATAATATAAAGTGATTGTTATTTGTCTGGAAAAAACAACAACATAAAATGAATCTAAATCTTTTAGTATTTCCGTTATACTGAAGATACTTTAAATGCATGGCACAAAGCACGGCCTGTGTGTGTGTGTTGTGTAGTGTGTTGTGGAGTGTGTTGTGTAGTGTGTTGTGGAGTGTGTTGTGAAGTGTGTTGTGGAGTGTGTTGTGTAGTGTGTTGTGGAGTGTGTTGTGGAGTGTGTTGTGAAGTGTGTTGTGGAGTGTGTTGTGGAGTGTGTTGTGTAGTGTGTTGTGGAGTGTGTTGTGGAGTGTGTTATTGAGTGTGTTGTGTAGTGTGTTGTGTAGTGTGTTGTGGAGTGTGTTGTGGAGTGTGTTGTGTAGTGTGTTGTGGAGTGTGTTGTGAAGTGTGTTGTGGAGTGTGTTGTGGAGTGTGTTGTTGAGTGTGTTGTGTAGTGTGTTGTGGAGTGTGTTGTGGAGTGTGTTGTGGAGTGTGTTGTGTAGTGTGTTGTGGAGTGTGTTGTGTAGTGTGTTGTGGAGTGTGTTGTGGAGTGTGTTGTGGAGTGTGTTGTGGAGTGTGTTGTGTAGTGTGTTGTGTAGTGTGTTGTGGAGTGTGTTGTGTAGTGTGTTATTGAGTGTGTTGTGGAGTGTGTTGTGGAGTGTGTTGTGTAGTGTGTTGTGGAGTGTGTTGTGGAGTGTGTTGTGTAGTGTGTTGTGGAGTGTGTTGTGGAGTGTGTTGTGGAGTGTGTTGTGTAGTGTGTTGTGGAGTGTGTTGTTTAGTGTGTTGTGGAGTGTGTTGTGGAGTGTGTTGTTGAGTGTGTTGTGTAGTGTGTTGTGGAGTGTGTTGTGGAGTGTGTTGTGTAGTGTGTTGTGGAGTGTGTTGTGTAGTGTGTTGTGGAGTGTGTTGTGAAGTGTGTTGTGGAGTGTGTTGTTGAGTGTGTTGTGG
>NC_068400.1:43084198-43108444 GCF_023724105.1 Carassius gibelio
GCTGTCTGCCGATAACGGTTCGCGTATCAGCCTTGAGGATGAGTCTCGAACCCTCAGCAGTTACGGTCTGCACTCTGGATCAGTGGTCAGTCTGCTCATCACCAACCCCGGACCTTTCCAAGTGTTCGTCAGGAATGAGAAGGGCCAGACCGGGACGTATGAAGTGGATATCAATGAGACCGTAGATCAGCTCCAGGCTAAGATCTACCGCAAAGAGAGAGTCCCCGTGGACCAGCAGAGACTGATTTTCAACGGAAGACAGCTGGAGTCCGGCAGAAAGTTGCAGGAATACGACATCAGCTCAGGAAGCAGCATTCACATGACTCTCCGTCTGCGAGGAGGATGATCGGGCGAATGTGTGCAAAAAGGACCAAAAAGTGTTCTCTTTAGATTTGTTAATGATGTATACGAAACTCGCTGTTAAAATTTTTTTTTTTTGCTTCATAACGTCTTAAGAACTCATGAAATTCCATTGTTGGCTATTTATCTGCACTTGTCTTCAGGGGAACACATTCAGGTGTCCTTGTTACATGTACTGACTATTATAATAACAGTAAATTCTGCATAATTACATGCAAGTATACCCAAGTCAACCCTAATCCTATAACCTTAACCATATGTACATGTAGTTAATCAATATTACTCAGTATAACAGTGTAAAAAGGACACCTTAAAATAAAGTGTAGCCCAACCCTCTTCAGAACTCATGAGGATAATTCCATTGTATATAACTGTATCTTTGATCATGATGAATGATCTTTCACTGTGACTATAATAATAAAAACTCAAATCATTTGAAGAAAGTTCCAGTTTTTTTGTTCTGTGGTTCTCATGTTTTTGTGAATTACTGAATAAGTTTTCCCAAAAAGCCTGACATAACTATAGTAAATGCTATTAATAGCCTACTTGAATTACTAATCTTGCAATTTAAGGAAAACATAGCTCTATGTAAACAAATATTTCATCACAATTTTCACACATAGTCATATGGGTACCATGTCTCCAGAAAGCAAACACATAACGTGGTATAAGACACATGATAATGAATGGAAAGTGTTGAGTCTTCTCAGACTGATACGCTGCATAAGTTCAGCTCTAGAGGGTGTGTGTCTCTCTGTAGGGTGTGTCTGGATCACCTGGGTTTCCCTCGTCATGTGATCATGGGGAAAACCCTCTTACCAATGATTCACTCAAGAGCAGAATGAAAAATAAAGGTTGTGTAAGCAGCTGTCAATGAAACACCTTTTCGTTTTCGTTGCCAACTAATCTAAAGTCAACGTGAATCAGGATTATTATAAAATAATTATTTTATGATCTGTTCATCGAGAGGTTCTTTGGGGAATCAAAAATGGTTGTTTTATATGGCATCACTGTGAAAACACACACTTGGAACCTTTATTATTGAGTGTTGCATATTACTGCAGTTAATGGACGTTACACAAATAACTAAATAAAAATAGTAAAAGTAATAATAATAGAAGCATTAGGGAACAAAGTACAAAATTTCACATTAAATCTCACTATGACGTAATTCTTGTCCATGAGATTTCAAGCTCTGTACACACCTGTATGTTTGTATCTTGCATCATTCTGTTATACTCACTGCTTTTCTGAAGTATGGAAACAGAAAGTTGCTGAATAATCACTGGAAAGGAAACCAAGCCTGGGGGTAAGTTTAAAACAATCATGAATATTTAAAACTGATTGTGTGTTTTGTGAAAAAGGAAAACTTCATTTTTACAACAAAAAAAGTAATAAGCATATTTTATTTCTTAACATTAAAGCTGCTATAAATGGAAATGTGCCCTTCACATTTTAAATACAGCAATATAACCCTCTTTACAACACTAGCATACAGTAAAGAGCCTTTAAATCATAATATTAAGAGAATTTTATATATATATATATATATATATATATATATATATATATATATATATATATATATATATATATATATATGTGTGTGTGTGTGTGTGTGTGTGTGTGTATATATATATATTTTTTTTTTTTTTTTTTTTTATTTTTTTTTTTGGTGTGTGTGCTGGTATTTATTTTAAACAAAGCGTCATAAAACAACATTGTATGCATTTATCGGGCTATGAAATTATACAAAATAATTAGCAAGACCATTGCTTTATGTACATCAACTCACAGTGAAGATAACAGCAGTAGTATTAGCAACCGCTAAAATTATTTTGTGCTCAATATATTTTAATTAATCAAATACAGCAATCAAAACCATGACATCATTGTCAGGAACTTCTGCAAGCGAACGAAATAGTTTTAGTAACAAATACACATTTTGTGACAAAACTGATGAAGAAGTAGATTGCACCCAAACATATATTAATTGCCGCTTATGTTAAATAATTCAGAATAGTTCCTTGGTAAAGGAACTTTTATTTTAACTTTATAGCCATATATACTTCTTTAACTTCAAAAGTGTCTTCAGAATATTTAGTGAAGGATAAGCTCATCCTGGGCAGTAAACACAAACACTGTTCATACTATAATTAGTCCAGAAACGAGATTGCCAGGTCTCAGGTGGAACTGATTAGACTTTATCATATAATGGATGGACAGCAGGCATAACTGACACCAGAACAGAAAACAAAACTGTGTCCTTGAACTCCAGTGTCGTCACAAATGGAGGTGTATTCACTCTGTATGACGTGCTTCACTTTACCTGGATTTCCCCAATCTGCAGGTGGAACATTCTCACATTCCAAAGATCTCTGATTTCCTGTTATGTGTGAATGAAACTCTCAAGAAGGTGACTGTTTTTTATTTTATTTTATTTATTTATTTATTTTACATTTTTTACCTTAGTTATAAACTAAGGCTAACTATGAACAGCATATAAATAGGCCTATGCTGATTTTAATGTAGATTACAGAAAACAAATATGGGATAGCGATAAGATACAAAACAGAACGTTCCCCAAGCGTTCATATGGTTCCTACAGGTTATTTATTTATGAATAATTTTTGGTTTTATTGTTTGTTATATTTAGCATGTTTGTTTGTTTTGCATCCAAGTTAGAAAATTATCTGCGGGTAAACAGAACATTGCAAGAAGGTTTTTTATTATTATTATTATTATTATTATTATTTGTAATTACCTGCAGGGAACCAATAGGCCTACTGAACGTTCTTTAAATGTTATTTCTACTTTTACAGTGTTTTAGGACCCACAGATGGCTGGCTGCGTAAATTCAGCTAAATGAGATTTATAAATAAATAAATAAAAGAATGAATGAATGGATAAATTAATATTTAATATTTGATTTTATTATTATTATTAATAATAATATTTTTTTTTGTTTTTGCACTGAACATCCTGTTGATCAATGATTTCTCAGGAATTACATCAGCGATTTGCTGAGAATGGAAACCGAAAGTGACTGAGCAAGTTTTTGAAAAGAAAACATTGTTTTGTTTGGAGGCGGGGCTTGAGCTGACACTTTATATATTCATACCTTTGCTCACCAGAGGCACATTATCTTACAAGACTTATTGAAGATAACATTCAGCGAAAGCCATATTCAGCGAAGCATTTAAACAACGAGACAGGTGAGCCGCATACCTATGAAAATATTGAGCATTAACATTAACTCCAGTTTTAAGTAACTAAATGGTGCTGTAGTTGTCAGTTTTTAATTCTTTTATATTTAATCTATCTGAAAGGTGATGGAGCTGATAATAAGACTGCTGAGTGGAGATGTGAAGCGTCTGGAAGTGAGCGGTGGAGCCACAGTTGGTGAACTGAAGAAACTCATCTCTCAGATCATCGGAGAACCTTCTTACAAACAGAAGCTGTCTGCCGATAACGGTTCGCGTATCAGCCTTGAGGATGAGTCTCGAACCCTCAGCAGTTACGGTCTGCACTCTGGATCAGTGGTCAGTCTGCTCATCACCAACCCCGGACCTTTCCAAGTGTTCGTCAGGAATGAGAAGGGCCAGACCGGGACGTATGAAGTGGATATCAATGAGACCGTAGATCAGCTCCAGGCTAAGATCTACCGCAAAGAGAGAGTCCCCGTGGACCAGCAGAGACTGATTTTCAACGGAAGACAGCTGGAGTCCGGCAGAAAGTTGCAGGAATACGACATCAGCTCAGGAAGCAGCATTCACATGACTCTCCGTCTGCGAGGAGGATGATCGGGCGAATGTGTGCAAAAAGGACCAAAAACTGTTCTTGAAAAGGACAAAAAAATGTTCCATTTAGATTTGTTAACGATGTAGCTAAATACGATACTCGCTGTTAAAATTGTGAGTTTTTTTGCTTCATAATGTCTTAAGAACTCATGCAATTCCATTGTTGGCTATTTATCTGCAGATGTCTTCAGGGGAACACATTCAGGTGTCCTTGTTACATGTACTGACTATTATAATAACAGTAAATTCTGCATAATTACATGCAAGTAACCCTAAGTCAATCCTAATCCTAACCTTACAGTAAAGTACATGTAGTTAATCAATATTACTCAGTAGCCTACTTTAATGTATAATTACAGTGTAAAAAGGACACCTTAAAATAAATTGTATCCCAACCCTCTTCAGAACTCATGAGGATAATTCCATTGTATATAACTGTATCTTTGATCATGATGATCTTTCATTGTGACTATAATAATAAAAACTCCAATCATTTGAAGAAAGTTCCAGTTTTGACCTTTTTAAAAAAAAAAAAAAGTATTTATTTTTTTGTGGTTCTCATGTTTTTGTGAATACGTTTTCCCAAAAAGCCTGACATAACTATAGTAAATGCTAATTCTTTATGAAGAAAAAGAAAGTAGACGTTAATTACTCTAATTTACATGACATCCAGGTCTGTAAATCACTTTCCTACTTAGAATACCTCATATATCCAGGTTTGCAAAATGGATCCCTGAAATACATAAATAAAATACATAAAATAAGATAAGAAATATCTATAGCTCATATTAATACTTGAATTACTGATCTTGCAATTTGAGTAAAACATATTTCATCACAATTTTCACACATAGTCATATGGGTAACATGTCTCCAGAAAGCAAACACATAACGTGGTATAAGACACATGATAATGAATGGAAAGTGTTGAGTCTTCTCAGACTGATACGCTGCATAAGTTCAGCTCTAGAGGGTGTGTGTCTCTCTGTAGGGTGTGTCTGGATCACCTGGGTTTCCCTCGTCATGTGATCATGGGGAAAACCCTCTTACCAATGATTCACTCAAGAGCAGAATGAAAAATAAAGGCTATGTAAGCAGCTGTCAATGAAACACCTTTTCGTTTTCATTGCCAACTAATCTAAAGTCAGCGTGATTCAGGATTATTATAAAATAATTATTTAATGATCTGTTCACCAAAAGGTTCTTTGGGGAACCAAAAATGGTTGTTTTATATGGCATCACTGTGAAAACTCACACTTGGAACCTTTATTATTGAGTGTTGAGTATAATTGCATAGTCAATGGACGTTACACAAATAACTAAATAAAAAATAGTAAAAGTAATAATAATCGAAGCATTAGGGAACAAAGTACAACATTTCACATTAAATCTCACTATGACGTAAGTCTTGTACATGAGATTTCAAGCTCTGTACACACCTGTATGTTTGTATCTTGCATCATTCTGTTATACTCACTGCTTTTCTGAAGTATGGAAACAGAAAGTTGCTGAATAATCACTGGAAAGGAAACCAAGCCTGGGGGTGAGTTTAAAACAATCATGAATATTTAAAACTGATTGTGTGTTTGTGAAAGATGCAACTTCATTTTTACAACATAAAAAGTAATAAGCATATTTTATTTCTTAACATTAAAGCTGCTATAAATGGAAATGTGCCCTTCACATTTTAAATACAGCAATATAACCCTCTTTACAACACTAGCATACAGTAAAGAGCCTTTAAATCATAATATTAAGTGAATTATATATATATAAAAAAAAAACAGAAAAAAAAACAAATATATATATATATATATATATATATATATATATATATATATTTTTTTTTTTTTTTTTTTCAGTTTTTTTTTTTTTTTTTGGTGTGTGTGCTGGTAATTATTTTAAACAAAGCGTCATAAAACAACATTGTATGCATTTATCGGGCTATGAAATTATACAAAATATATTAGCAAGCCCATTGCTATTTATGTACATCAACTCACAGTGAAGATAACAGCAGTAGTATTAGCAACCGCTAAAATTATTTTGTGCTCAATATATTTTAATTAATCAAATACAGCAATCAAAACCCTGACATCATTGTCAGGAACTTCTGCAAGCGAACGAAATAGTTTTAGTAACAAATACACATTTTGTGACAAAACTGACAAAGATTGCACCCAAACATATATTAATTGTCTCTTATGTTAAATAATTCAGAATAGTTCCTTGGTAAAGGAACTTTTATTTTAACTTTGTAGCCATATATACTTCTTTAACTTCAAAAGTGTCTTCAGAATATTTAGTGAAGGATAAGCTCATCCTGGGCAGTAAACACAAACACTGTTCATACTATAATTAGTCCAGAAACGAGATTGCCAGGTCTCAGGTGGAACTGATTAGACTTTATCATATAATGGATGGACAGCAGGCATAACTGACACCAGAACAGAAAACAAAACTGTGACCTTGAACTGCAGTGTCGTCACAAATGGAGGTGTATTCACTCTGTATGACGTGCTTCACTTTACCTGGATTTCCCCAATCAGCAGGTGGAACATTCTCACATTCCAAAGATCTCTGATTCCCTGTTATGTGTGAATGAAACTCTCAAGAAGGTTACTGATTAATTTATTTTTTGTTACATTTATTTTTTAATGTTAATTTGAATGTTTATGAGGTTGATGAAGGAAGGAAAGGACTAAACCATACGCAGTTATAAACTGACTATAGGCTAACTATAAACAGCGTATAAACTATAGGCCTATGCTGATTTTAATGTAGATTACAGAAAACAAATATGGGTTAGCGATAAGATACAAAACAGAACGTTCCCCAAGCGTTCATATGGTTCCTACAGGTTATTTATTTATTAATAATTTTTGGTTTTATTGTTTGTTATATTTAGCATGTTTGTTTGTTTTGCATCCAAGTTAGAAAATTATCTGCGGGTAAACAGAACATTGCAAGAAGGTTTTATTTTTTTATTTTATTTATTTATTATTAATTACCTGCAGGGAACCAATAGGCCTACTGAACGTTCTTTAAAGGTTATTTCTATTTTTAGAATGTTTTGGGACCGACAGATGGCTGGCTGCGTAAATTCAGCTAAAGGAGATTTATAAATAAATAAATAAAAGAATGAATTAATGGATAAATTAATATATCATATTTGATTTTATTATTATTATTATTTATATATATATATATATATATATATATATATATATATATATATATATATATATATATATATATATATATATATATATATATAATATATATATATATATATATATATATATATATATATATATATATATATATATATATATATATATATTTTTTTTTTTTTTTTTTTTTTTTTTGCACTGAACATCCTGTTGATCAATGATTTCTCAGGACTTACATCAGCGATTTGGTGAGAATGGAAACCGAAAGTGACTGAGCAAGTTTTTGAAAAGGAAACATTGTTTTGTTTGGAGGCGGGGCTTGAGCTGACGCTTTATATATTCATACTTTTGCTCACCAGAGGCACATAATCTTACAAGACTTATTGAAGATAACATTCAGCGAAAGCCATATTCAGCGAAGCATTTAAACAACCAGACAGGTAAGCTGCATACCCATGAAAATATTGAGCATTAACATTAACTCCAGTTTTAAGTAACTAAATGGTGCTGTAGTTGTCAGTTTTTAATTCTTTTATATTTAATCTATCTGAAAGGTGATGGAGCTGATAATAAGACTGCTGAGTGGAGATGTGAAGCGTCTGGAAGTGAGCGGTGGAGCCACAGTTGGTGAACTGAAGAAACTCATCTCTCAGATCATCGGAGAACCTTCTTACAAACAGAAGCTGTCTGCCGATAACGGTTCGCGTATCAGCCTTGAGGATGAGTCTCGAACCCTCAGCAGTTACGGTCTGCACTCTGGATCAGTGGTCAGTCTGCTCATCACCAACCCCGGACCTTTCCAAGTGTTCGTCAGGAATGAGAAGGGCCAGACCGGGACGTATGAAGTGGATATCAATGAGACCGTAGATCAGCTCCAGGCTAAGATCTACCGCAAAGAGAGAGTCCCCGTGGACCAGCAGAGACTGATTTTCAACGGAAGACAGCTGGAGTCCGGCAGAAAGTTGCAGGAATACGACATCAGCTCAGGAAGCAGCATTCACATGACTCTCCGTCTGCGAGGAGGATGATCGGGTGAATGTGTGCAAAAAGGACTAAAAACTGTTCTCGAAAAGGACTAAAAATTGTTCTCTTTAGATTTGTTAAGGACGTAGCTAAATATGATACTCCCTGTTAAAATTGTGAGTTTTTTCTTCATGTCTTAAGAACTCATGCAATTCCATTGTTGGCTATTTATCTGCACTTGTCTTCAGGGGAACACATTCAGGTGTCCTTGTTACATGTACTGACTATTATAATAACAGTAAATTCTGCATAATTACATGCAAGTATCCCCAAGTCAACCCTAATCCTAACCTTAACCATATGTACATGTAGTTAATCAATATTACTCAGTACACCAGTGTAAAAAGGACACCTTAAAATAAAGTGTAGCCCAACCCTCTTCAGAACTTATGAGGATAATTCCATTGTATATAACTGTATCTTTGATCATGATGAATGATCTTTCACTGTAACTATAATAATAAAAACTCAAATCATTTGAAGAAAGTTCCAGTTTTTTTGTTCTGTGGTTCTCATGTTTTTGTGAATTACTGAATAAGTTTTCCCAAAAAGCCTGACATAACTATAGTAAATGCTATTAATACTTGAATTACTAATCTTGCAATTTAAGGAAAACATAGCTCTATGTAAACAAATATTTCATCACAATTTTCACACATAGTCATATGGGTACCATGTCTCCAGAAAGCAAACACATAACGTGGTATAAGACACATGATAATGAATGGAAAGTGTTGAGTCTTCTCAGACTGATACGCTGCATAAGTTCAGCTCTAGAGGGTGTGTGTCTCTCTGTAGGGTGTGTCTGGATCACCTGGGTTTCCCTCGTCATGTGATCATGGGGAAAACCCTCTTACCAATGATCCACTCAAGAGCAGAATGAAAAATGAAAGCTGTGTAAGCAGCTGTCAATGAAACACCTTTTTGTTTTTCGTTGCCAACTAATCTAAAGTCAGCGTGATTCAGGATTATTATAAAATAATTATTTAATGATCTGTTCACCGAAAGGTTGTTTGGGGAAGCAAATATGGTTCTTTTCTATGGCATCACTGTGAAAAGGGAAGTAGTGGCCTAATGGTTAGAGAGTCGGACTTGCAATCGAAGAGTTGTGAGTTTGAGTCTCGAGCCGGCAGGAATTGTGGGTGGAGTGCATGTACAGTTCTCTCTCCACCTTCAATACCACGACTGAGGTGCCCTTGAGCAAGGCACTGAACCCCCAACTGTTGCCCACTGCTCTGGCTGTGTGTTCACTGTGTGTGTGTGTGTGTGTTCACTGCTGTGTGTGTGTGCACTTTGGATGGGTTAAAAGCAGAGCATGAATCCTGGCCGAATGTCACTTCACTTCAAAACTCATGCTTAGAACCTTTATTATTGAGTATAATTGCAATGGACATTACACAAATAAAACACACCAAGTTTGTATCTTGCATCATGTTTATACTCGCTGCTTTTCTGAAGTATGGAAACAGGAAGTTGCTGAATAATCCCTGGAAAGGAAACTCAGCGAAGGGGTGAGTTCAAAACAATCATGAATATTTAAAACTGATTGTGTGTTTGTGAAAGAGACAACTTCATTTTTCCAACAAAAAAGTAATAAGTATATTTTATTTCTTAACATTAAAGCTGCTATAAATGCAGTGTGAAATGTGCCCTTCACATATTAAACAGAATAATATAACACTCTTCAAAACACTGGCAAACAGTAAAGAGCCTTTAAATCATAATATTATATAAATGTTATTTTATTTTATACATGTTTTATTGGTGTGTGTGCTGGTAATTATTTTAAACCAAGCGTCATAAAAACAACATTGTATGCATTTATCGGGCTATGAAATTACACAAAATAATTACCAAGACCATTGCTATTTATGTACATCAACTCACAGTGAAGTTAACAGCAGTATAAGTAACCGCTTACATTATTTTGTGCTCAATATATTTTAATTAATCAAATACAGCAATCAAAACCCTGACATCATTGTCAGGAACTTCTGCAAGGGAACGAAATAGTTTTAGTAACAAATACACATTTTGTGACAAAACTGACAAAAATTGCACCCAAACATATATTAATTGCCTCTTATGTTAAATAATTCAGAATAGTTCCTTGGTAAAGGAACTTTTTTTTTATTTTTGTAGCCATTATATACTTCTTTAACTTCAAAAGTGTCTTCAGAATATTTAGTGAAGGATAAGCTCATCCAGGACAGTAAACACAAACACTGTTCATACTATAATTAGTCCAGAAACGAGATTGCCACGTCTCAGGTGGAACTGATTAGACTTTATCATATAATGGATGGACAGCAGGCATAACTGACACCAGAACAGAAAACAAAACTGTGACCTTGAAATGCAGTGTCGTCACAAATGGAGGTGTATTCACTCTGTATGACGTGCTTCACTTTACCTGGATTTCCCCAATCTGCAGGTGGAACATTCTAACATTCCAAAGATCTCTGATTCCCTGTTATGTGTGAATGAAACTCTCAAGAAGGTGACTGTTTTTTTCTTTTCTTTTATTTATTTTACATTTTTTTACCTTAGTTATAAACTAAGGCTAACTATGAACAGCATATAAATAGGCCTATGCTGATTTTAATGTAGATTACAGAAAACAAATATGGGATAGCGATAAGATACAAAACAGAACGTTCCCCAAGCGTTCATTTGGTTCCTACAGGTTATTTATTTATGAATAATTTTTGGTTTTATTGTTTGTTATATTTAGCATGTTTGTTTGTTTTGCATCCAAGTTAGAAAATTATCTGCGGGTAAACAGAACATTGCAAGAAGGTTTATTATTATTATTATTATTATTATTATTATTATTATTTGTAATTACCTGCAGGGAACCAATAGGCCTACTGAACGTTCTTTAAATGTTATTTCTACTTTTACAGTGTTTTAGGACCCACAGATGGCTGGCTGCGTAAATTCAGCTAAAGGAGATTTATAAATAAATAAATAAAAGAATGAATGAATGGATAAATTAATATTTCATATTTGATTTTATTATTATTATTAATAATAATATTTTTTTTTGTTTTAGTTTTTGCACTGAACATCCTGTTGATCAATGATTTATCAGGACTTACATCAGCGATTTGCTGAGAATGGAAACCGAAAGTGACTGAGCAAGTTTTTGAAAAGGAAACATTGTTTTGTTTGGAGGCGGGGCTTGAGCTGACGCTTTATATATTCATGCCTTTGCTCACCAGAGGCACATTATCTTACAAGACTTATTGAAGATAACATTCAGCGAAAGCCATATTCAGCGAAGCATTTAAACAACCAGACAGGTAAGCTGCATACCCA
This sequence comes from Carassius gibelio, assembly GCF_023724105.1. Taxonomy (NCBI): domain Eukaryota; kingdom Metazoa; phylum Chordata; class Actinopteri; order Cypriniformes; family Cyprinidae; genus Carassius; species Carassius gibelio. The sequence goes on from NC_068400.1 coordinate 43,095,876, forward strand.
TGAAAATATTGAGCATTAACATTAACTCCAGTTTTAAGTAAATGGTGCTGTAGTTGTCAGTTTTTAATTCTTTTATATTTAATCTATCTGAAAGGTGATGGAGCTGATAATAAGACTGCTGAGTGGAGATGTGAAGCGTCTGGAAGTGAGCGGTGGAGCCACAGTTGGTGAACTGAAGAAACTCATCTCTCAGATCATCGGAGAACCTTCTTACAAACAGAAGCTGTCTGCCGATAACGGTTCGCGTATCAGCCTTGAGGATGAGTCTCGAACCCTCAGCAGTTACGGTCTGCACTCTGGATCAGTGGTCAGTCTGCTCATCACCAACCCCGGACCTTTCCAAGTGTTCGTCAGGAATGAGAAGGGCCAGACCGGGACGTATGAAGTGGATATCAATGAGACCGTAGATCAGCTCCAGGCTAAGATCTACCGCAAAGAGAGAGTCCCCGTGGACCAGCAGAGACTGATTTTCAACGGAAGACAGCTGGAGTCCGGCAGAAAGTTGCAGGAATACGACATCAGCTCAGGAAGCAGCATTCACATGACTCTCCGTCTGCGAGGAGGGTGATCGGGCGAATGTGTGCAAAAAGGACTAAAAACTGTTCTCTTTAGATTTGTTAATGATGTAGCTAAATACGATAGACCTGTTATGCTCGCTATCAAAATGTGTGTTTTTTAATAATGTCTTAAGAACTCATGCAATTCCATTGTTGGCTATTTATCTGCAGATGTCTTCAGGGGAACACATTCAGGTGTCCTTGTTACATGTTACATGTACTGACTATTATAATAACAGTAAATTCTGCATAATTACATGCAAGTATCCCCAAGTCAACCCTAATCCTAACCTTAACCAAATGTACATGTAGTTAATCAATATTACTCAGTACACCAGTGTAAAAAGGACACCTTAAAATAAAGTGTAGCCCAACCCTCTTCAGAACTCATGAGGATAATTCCATTGTATATAACTGTATCTTTGATCATGATGAATGATCTTTCACTGTGACTATAATAATAAAAACTCAAATCATTTGAAGAAAGTTCCAGTTTTTTTGTTCTGTGGTTCTCATGTTTTTGTGAATTACTGAATAAGTTTTCCCAAAAAGCCTGACATAACTATAGTAAATGCTATTAATAGCCTACTTGAATTATTAATCTTGCAATTTAAGGAAAACATAGCTCTATGTAAACAAATATTTCATCACAATTTTCACACATAGTCATATGGGTAACATGTCTCCAGAAAGCAAACACATAACGTGGTATAAGACACATGATAATGAATGGAAAGTGTTGAGTCTTCTCAGACTGATACGCTGCATAAGTTCAGCTCTAGAGGGTGTGTGTCTCTCTGTAGGGTGTGTCTGGATCACCTGGGTTTCCCTCGTCATGTGATCATGGGGAAAACCCTCTTACCAATGATTCACTCAAGAGCAGAATGAAAAATGAAAGCTGTGTAAGCAGCTGTCAATGAAACACCTTTTTCTTTTTCGTTGCCAACTAATCTAAAGTCAACGTGAATCAGGATTATTAGAAAATAAATATTTAATGATCTGTTCACCGAAAGGTTCTTTGGGGAACCAAATATGGTTCTTTTCTATGGTATCACTGTGAAAAGGGAAGTAGTGGCCTAATGGTTAGAGAGTCGGACTTGCAATCGAAGAGTTGTGAGTTTGAGTCTCGAGCCGGCAGGAATTGTGGGTGGAGTGCATGTACAGTTCTCTCTCAACCTTCAATACCACGACTGAGATGCCCTTGAGCAAGGCACTGAACCCCCAACTGTTGCCCACTGCTCTGGCTGTGTGTTCACTGTGTGTGTGTGTGTGTGTTCACTGCTGTGTGTGTGTGCACTTTGGATGGGTTAAAAGCAGAGCATGAATCCTGGCTGAATGTCACTTCACTTCAAAACTCATGCTTAGAACCTTTCTTATTGAGTATAATTGCAATGGACATTACACAAATAAAACACACCAAGTTTGTATCTTGCATCATGTTTATACTCGCTGCTTTTCTGAAGTATGGAAACAGGAAGTTGCTGAATAATCCCTGGAAAGGAAACTCAGCGAAGGGGTGAGTTCAAAACAATAATGAATATTTAAAACTGATTGTGTGTTTGTGAAAGAGACAACTTCATTTTTCTAACAAAAAAAGGAATAAGTATATTTTATTTCTTAACATTAAAGCTGCTATAAATGCAGTGTGAAATGTGCCCTTCACATATTAAACAGAATAATATAACGCTCTTTAAAACACTGGCAAACAGTAAAGAGCCTTTAAATCATAATATTATATAAATGTTATTTTATTTTATACATGTTTTATTGGTGTGTGTGTGCTGGTAATTATTTTAAACCAAGCGTCATAAAAACAACATTGTATGCATTTATCGGGCTATGAAATTATACAAAATAATTACCAAGACCATTGCTATTTATGTACATCAACACACAGTGAAGATAACAGCAGTAGTATTAGTAACCGCTAAAATTATTTTGTGCTCAATATATTTTAATTAATCAAATACAGCAATCAAAACCCTGACATCATTGTCAGGAATTCCTACTGGAATAAAATGCTGTTGGTTATTTACAGGGCCTAATGTTAAACCAACTGATGGAAATGATAACTGAACTTTTAACAGTTTTTTTGCAAAGCACAATATTATAAATTAGATCTCGTGATTGAGTTGAAACCAAATTATTGTTGTATAAGCATAGCAAGCATCATAGCAAAAAGGCTAACAAAGAGTTATACCCACCACCAATTAACATTAGCCCTTCATTCATGAAATGGATACTGTAATCATACAGAGACAAAAGTTGCATACCTTTATCTTTTGCTCGTTTCTCCTCTTCTTCTTTTCTTTTTTTTTCGCAATTGGGAACCTGGCTTTGACATTTTCTTCTCCATCTCTGTTTATTTGGCACTCGACAATCAACAGATTTCCCATCCCCCCAACTGTCACTCAGGACCAGAAGTCAAGACTAAACCAATTCACCTTGATGACCGCATAATCGTTTTGTATTACCTAGTTTCATTTGCAGGAACTATAGGCCTGTATTATAACATTATGAATGAAATGTGGGTTATTTGGAAGAAAGTCGAGGTGTGTGACTGACTTTAGCCTATTATTAATTATATTACTAGTGTGGATCCCCCGTCCCCGTCCACCCCCGCCCTGTCCGTTCCATTTGAGAGAGACCCAGAGGTGAAATGTCGCACGCGCCTCTCGCCCCACTCCCTTACACTTCTCTCACAACACAGAGCTTCAACTCCAATCATTTGAAGAAAGTTCTAGTTTTGACCTTTTTTTTAAAAAAAAAATTTTTTTTTTTTTTTTGTGGTTCTCATGTTTTTGTGAATACGTTTTCCCAAAAAGCCTGACATAACTATAGTAAATGCTAATTCTTTATGAAGAAAAAGAAAGTAGACGTTAATTACTGTAATTTACATGACATCCAGGTCTGTAAATCACTTTCCTACTTAGAATACCTCATATATCCAGGTTTGCAAAATGGATCCCTGAAATACATAAATAAAATACATAAAATAACATAAGAAATATCTATAGCTCATATTAATACTTGAATTACTGATCTTGCAATTTGAGTAAAACATATTTCATCACAATTTTCACACATAGTCATATGGGTAACGTCTCCAGAAACCAAACACATAACGTGGTATAAGACACATGATAATGAATGGAAAGTGTTGAGTCTTCTCAGACTGATACGCTGCATAAGTTCAGCTCTAGAGGGTGTGTGTCTCTCTGTAGGGTGTGTCTGGATCACCTGGGTTTCCCTCGTCATGTGATCATGGGGAAAACCCTCTTACCAATGATTCACTCAAGAGCAGAATGAAAAATAAAGGCTATGTAAGCAGCTGTCAATGAAATACCTTTTCGTTTTCATTGCCAACTAATCTAAAGTCAACGTGATTCAGGATTATTATAAAATAAATATTTAATGATCTGTTCACCGAAAGGTTCTTTGGGGAACCAAAAATGGTTGTTTTATATGGCATCACTGTGAACTCACACTTGGAACCTTTATTATTGAGTGTTGAGTATAATTGCATAGTCAATGGACGTTACACAAATAACTAAATAAAAAATAGTAAAAGTAATAATAATCGAAGCATTAGGGAACAAAGTACAACATTTCACATTAAATCTCACTATGACGTAATTCTTGTCCATGAGATTTCAAGCTCTGTACACACCTGTATGTTTGTATCTTGCATCATTCTATTATACTCACTGCTTTTCTGAAGTATGGAAACAGGAAGTTGCTGAATAATCACTGGAAAGGAAACCAAGCCTGGGGGTGAGTTTAAAACAATCATGAATATTTAAAACTGATTGTGTGTTTGTGAAAGATGCAACTTCATTTTTACAACAAAAAAAGTAATAAGCATATTTTATTTCTTAACATTAAAGCTGCTATAAATGGAAATGTGCCCTTCACATTTTAAATACAGCAATATAACCCTCTTTACAACACTAGCATACAGTAAAGAGCCTTTAAATCATAATATTAAGTGAATTATATATATATATATATATATATATAAAAAAAACAGAAAAAAAAAAAAATATATATATATATATATATATATATATATATATATATATATATATATATATATATATATATATATATATATATATATATATATTTCTTTTTTTTTTTTTTTTTTTTTTTTTTTTTTGGTGTGTGTGCTGGTAATTATTTTAAACAAAGCGTCATAAAACAACATTGTATGTATTTATCGGGCTATGAAATTATACAAAATATATTAGCAAGCCCATTGCTATTTATGTACATCAACTCACAGTGAAGATAATAGCAGTATTAGTAACCGCTTACATTATTTTGTGCTCAATATATTTTAATTAATCAAATACAGCAATCAAAACCCTGACATCATTGTCAGGAACTTCTGCAAGCGAACGAAATAGTTTTAGTAACAAATACACATTTTGTGACACAACTGACAAAGATTGCACCCAAACATATATTAATTGCCTCTTATGTTAAATAATTCAGAATAGTTCCTTGGTAAAGGAACTTTTATTTTAACTTTGTAGCCATATATACTTCTTTAACTTCAAAAGTGTCTTCAGAATATTTAGTGAAGGATAAGCTCATCCTGGGCAGTAAACACAAACACTGTTCATACTATAATTAGTACAGAAACGAGATTGCCAGGTCTCAGGTGGAACTGATTAGACTTTATCATATAATGGATGGACAGCAGGCATAACTGACACCAGAACAGAAAACAAAACTGTGGCCTTGAACTGCAGTGTAGACACAAATGGAGGTGTATTCACTCTGTATGACGTGCTTCACTTTACCTGGATTTCCCCAATCAGCAGGTGGAACATTCTCACATTCCAAAGATCTCTGATTCCCTGTTATGTGTGAATGAAACTCTCAAGAAGGTGACTGATTAATTTATTTTTTGTTACATTTATTTTTTTATGTTAATTTGAATGTTTATGAGGTTGATGAAGGAAGGAAAGGACTAAACCATACGCAGTTATAAACTGACTATAGGCTAACTATAAACAGCGTATAAACTATAGGCCTATGCTGATTTTAATGTAGATTACAGAAAACAAATATGGGTTAGCGATAAGATACAAAACAGAACGTTCCCCAAGCGTTCATATGGTTCCTACAGGTTATTTATTTATTAATAATTGTTGGTTTTATTGTTTGTTATATTTAGCATGTTTGTTTGTTTTGCATCCAAGTTAGAAAATTATCTGCGGGTAAACAGAACATTGCAAGAAGGTTTTATTTTTTTATTTTATTTATTTATTATTAATTACCTGCAGGGAACCAATAGGCCTACTGAACGTTCTTTAAAGGTTATTTCTATTTTTAGAATGTTTTGGGACCGACAGATGGCTGGCTGCGTAAATTCAGCTAAAGGAGATTTATAAATAAATAAATAAAAGAATGAATGAATGGATAAATTAATATTTCATATTTGATTTTATTATATAATATATATATATATATATATATATATATATATATATATATATATATATATATATATATATATATATATATATATATTTTGCACTGAACATCCTGTTGATCAATGATTTCTCAGGAATTACATCAGCGATTTGGTGAGAATGGAAACCGAAAGTGACTGAGCAAGTTTTTGAAAAGGAAACATTGTTTTGTTTGGAGGCGGGGCTTGAGCTGACGTTTTATATATTCATGCCTTTGCTCACCAGAGGCACATTATCTTACAAGACTTATTGAAGATAACATTCAGCGAAAGCCATATTCAGCGAAGCATTTAAACAACCAGACAGGTGAGCCACCACTATGAAAATATTGAGCATTAACATTAACTCCAGTTTTAAGTAACTAAATGGTGCTGTAGTTGTCAGTTTTTAATTCTTTTATATTTAATCTCATCTGAAAGGTGATGGAGCTGATAATAAGACTGCTGGGCGGAGATGTGAAGCGTCTGGAGGTGAGCGGTGGAGCCACAGTTTGTGAACTGAAGAAACTCATCTCTCAGATCATCGGAGAACCTTCTTACAAACAGAAGCTGTCTGCCGATAACGGTTCGCGTATCAGCCTTGAGGATGAGTCTCGAACCCTCAGCAGTTACGGTCTGCACTCTGGATCAGTGGTCAGTCTGCTCATCACCAACCCCGGACCTTTCCAAGTGTTCGTCAGGAATGAGAAGGGCCAGACCGGGACGTATGAAGTGGATATCAATGAGACCGTAGATCAGCTCCAGGCTAAGATCTACCGCAAAGAGAGAGTCCCCGTGGACCAGCAGAGACTGATTTTCAACGGAAGACAGCTGGAGTCCGGCAAAAAGTTGCAGGAATACGACATCAGCTCAGGAAGCAGCATTCACATGACTCTCCGTCTGCGAGGAGGATGATCGGGCGAATGTGTGCAAAAACGACCAAAAAGTGTTCTCTTTAGATTTGTTAATGATGTATACGAAACTCGCTGTTAAAATTTTAATTTTTTGCTTCATAATGTCTTAAGAACTCATGCAATTCCATTGTTGGCTATTTATCTGCAGATGTCTTCAGGGGAACACATTCAGGTGTCCTTGTTACATGTACTGACTATTATAATAACAGTAAATTCAGCATAATTACATGCAAGTATACCCAAGTCAACCCTAATCCTAACCTTAACCATATGTACATGTAGTTAATCAATATTACTCAGTATAACAGTGTGAAAAGGACACCTTAAAATAAAGTGTAGCCCAACCCTCTTCAGAACTCATGAGGATAATTCCATTGTATATAACTGTATCTTTGATCATGATGAATGATCTTTCACTGTGACTATAATAATAAAAACTCAAATCATTTGAAGAAAGTTCCAGTTTTTTTGTTCTGTGTTTCTCATGTTTTTGTGAATTACTGAATAAGTTTTCCCAAAAAGCCTGACATAACTATAGTAAATGCTATTAATACTTGAATTACTAATCTTGCAATTTAAGGAAAACATAGCTCTATGTAAACAAATATTTCATCACAATTTTCACACATAGTCATATGGGTAACATGTCTCCAGAAAGCAAACACATAACGTGGTATAAGACACATGATAATGAATGGAAAGTGTTGAGTCTTCTCAGACTGATACGCTGCATAAGTTCAGCTCTAGAGGGTGTGTGTCTCTCTGTAGGGTGTGTCTGGATCACCTGGGTTTCCCTCGTCATGTGATCATGGGGAAAACCCTCTTACCAATGATTCACTCAAGAGCAGAATGAAAAATAAAGGCTATGTAAGCAGCTGTCAATGAAACACCTTTTCGTTTTCGTTGCCAACTAATCTAAAGTCAGCGTGATTCAGGATTATTATAAAATAAATATTTTATGATCTGTTCACCGAGAGGTTCTTTGGGGAATCAAAAATGGTTGTTTTCTATGGCATCACTGTGAAAACACACACTTGGAACCTTTATTATTGAGTGTTGCATATTACTGCAGTTAATGGACGTTACACAAATAACTAAATAAAAATAGTAAAAGTAATAATAATAGAAGCATTAGGGAACAAAGTACAAAATTTCACATTAAATCTCACTATGACGTAATTCTTGTCCATGAGATTTCAAGCTCTGTACACACCTGTATGTTTGTATCTTGCATCATGCTGTTATACTCACTGCTTTTCTGAAGTATGGAAACAGAAAGTTGCTGAATAATCACTGGAAAGGAAACCAAGCCTGGGGGTGAGTTTAAAACAATCATGAATATTTAAAACTGATTGTGTGTTTTGTGAAAAAGGAAAACTTCATTTTTACAACAAAAAAAAGTAATAAGCATATTTTATTTCTTAACATTAAAGCTGCTATAAATGCAGAGTGAAATGTGCCCTTCACATTTTAAATACAACAAAATAACCCTCTTTAAAACACTGGCAAACAGTAAAGAGCCTTTAAATCAGGGGCGTTAGACTGGGGGTAGGTAAAACCAGTACTGATTACCAGGGCCCCAAAGGAAGAGAGGGCCCTTGAAAAGTCTGGAAATATATATTTTCAAGGGATGGGGGGGGGGGGGCATTAGGACTGCCTATGCATAGGGCCCAGGATCTTGTGCAGCGCCCCTGTTTTAAATCATAATATTAAGTGATTTAGTAACAAATACACATTTTGTGACAAAACTGACAAAGAAGTAGATTGCACCCAAACATATATTAATTGCCTCTTTATGTTAAATAATTCAGAATAGTTCATTGCTAAATTAACTTTTATTTTAACTTTATAGCCATATATGCTGCTTTAACTTCAAAAGTGTGTGAATGAAATTATCAAGAAGATGGCTAGTTAATATTTTTGTGTTTTATTTTATGAGGTTGATTTTGATGTTTATGAGGTACCCTACATGAAGAAAGGAAAGGACTAAACTGTTATAACCTATAACAGTATAACTACATAACACCATTCAAACTAAATGCTTATTTTAATGTGTACAGAAAACAAATATGGTAAAGCTATAAGTTACAAAAACAGAACGTTTAATAAATGAATGAATGAATATTTCACTTTTTTTTGCACTGAACATCCTGTTGATCAATGATTTCTCAGGACTTACATCAGCGATTTGGTGAGAATGGAAACCGAAAGTGACTGAGCAAGTTTTTGAAAAGGAAACATTGTTTTGTTTGGAGGCGGGGCTTGAGCTGACGCTTTATATATTCATACCTTTGCTCACCAGAGGCACATTATCTTACAAGACTTATTGAAGATAACATTTAGCGAAAGCCATATTCAGCAAAGCATTTAAACAACCAGACAGGTGAGCCACATACCCATGAAAATATTGAGCATTAACATTAACTCCAGTTTTAAGTAACTAAATGGTGCTGTAGTTGTCAGTTTTTAATTCTTTTATATTTAATCTCATCTGAAAGGTGATGGAGCTGATAATAAGACTGCTGAGTGGAGATGTGAAGCGTCTGGAAGTGAGCGGTGGAGCCACAGTTGGTGAACTGAAGAAACTCATCTCTCAGATCATCGGAGAACCTTCTTACAAACAGAAGCTGTCTGCCGATAACGGTTCGCGTATCAGCCTTGAGGATGAGTCTCGAACCCTCAGCAGTTACGGTCTGCACTCTGGATCAGTGGTCAGTCTGCTCATCACCAACCCCGGACCTTTCCAAGTGTTCGTCAGGAATGAGAAGGGCCAGACCGGGACGTATGAAGTGGATATCAATGAGACCGTAGATCAGCTCCAGGCTAAGATCTACCGCAAAGAGAGAGTCCCCGTGGACCAGCAGAGACTGATTTTCAACGGAAGACAGCTGGAGTCCGGCAGAAAGTTGCAGGAATACGACATCAGCTCAGGAAGCAGCATTCACATGACTCTCCGTCTGCGAGGAGGGTGATCGGGCGAATGTGTGCAAAAAGGACCAAAAAGTGTTCTCTTTAGATTTGTTAATGATGTATACGAAACTCGCTGTTAAAATTATTTTTTTTTGCTTCATAACGTCTTAAGAACTCATGCAATTCCATTGTTGGCTATTTATCTGCAGATGTCTTCAGGGGAACACATTCAGGTGTCCTTGTTACATGTACTGACTATTATAATAACAGTAAATTCTGCATAATTACATGCAAGTATCCCCAAGTCAACCCTAATCCTAACCTTAACCATATGTACATGTAGTTAATCAATATTACTCAGTATAACAGTGTAAAAAGGACACCTTAAAATAAAGTGTAGCCCAACCCTCTTCAGAACTCATGAGGATAATTCCATTGTATATAACTGTATCTTTGATCATGATGAATGATCTTTCACTGTGACTATAATAATAAAAACTCAAATCATTTGAAGAAAGTTCCAGTTTTTTTGTTCTGTGTTTCTCATGTTTTTGTGAATTACTGAATAAGTTTTCCCAAAAAGCCTGACATAACTATAGTAAATGCTATTAATACTTGAATTACTAATCTTGCAATTTAAGGAAAACATAGCTCTATGTAAACAAATATTTCATCACAATTTTCACACATAGTCATATGGGTACCATGTCTCCAGAAAGCAAACACATAACGTGGTATAAGACACATGATAATGAATGGAAAGTGTTGAGTCTTCTCAGACTGATACGCTGCATAAGTTCAGCTCTAGAGGGTGTGTGTCTCTCTGTAGGGTGTGTCTGGATCACCTGGGTTTCCCTCGTCATGTGATCATGGGGAAAACCCTCTTACCAATGATTCACTCAAGAGCAGAATGAAAAATAAAGGTTGTGTAAGCAGCTGTCAATGAAACACCTTTTCGTTTTTGTTGCCAACTAATCTAAAGTCAGCGTGATTCATTATTATAAAATAAATATTTTATGATCTGTTCACCGAGAGGTTCTTTGGGGAATCAAAAATGGTTGTTTTCTATGGCATCACTGTGAAAACACACACTTGGAACCTTTATTATTGAGTGTTGCATATTACTGCAGTTAATGGACGTTACACAAATAACTAAATAAAAATAGTAAAAGTAATAATAATAGAAGCATTAGGGAACAAAGTACAAAATTTCACATTAAATCTCACTATGACGTAATTCTTGTCCATGAGATTTCAAGCTCTGTACACACCTGTATGTTTGTATCTTGCATCATGCTGTTATACTCACTGCTTTTCTGAAGTATGGAAACAGGAAGTTGCTGAATAATCACTGGAAAGGAAACCAAGCCTGGGGGTGTGTTTAAAACAATCATGAATATTTAAAACTGATTGTGTGTTTTGTGAAAAAGGAAAACTTCATTTTTACAACAAATAAAAAGTAATAAGTATATTTTATTTCTTACCATTAAAGCTGCTATAAATGCAGAGTGAAATGTGCCCTTCACATTTTAAATACAACAAAATACCCCTCTTTAAAACACTGGCAAACAGTAAAGAGCCTTTAAATCAGGGGCGTCAGACTGGGGGTAGGTAAAACCAGTACTGATTACCAGGGCCCCAAAGGAAGAGAGGGCCCTTGAAAAGTCTGGAAATATATATTTTCAAGGGATGGGGGGGGGGACATTAGGACTGCCTATGCATAGGGCCCAGGATCTTGTGCAGCGCCCCTGTTTTAAATCATAATATTAAGTGATTTAGTAACAAATACACATTTTGTGACAAAACTGACAAAGAAGTAGATTGCACCCAAACATATATTAATTGCCTCTTTATGTTAAATAATTCAGAATAGTTCATTGCTAAATTAACTTTTATTTTAACTTTATAGCCATATATGCTGCTTTAACTTCAAAAGTGTGTGAATGAAATTATCAAGAAGATGGCTAGTTAATATTTTTGTGTTTTATTTTATGAGGTTGATTTTGATGTTTATGAGGTACCCTACATGAAGAAAGGAAAGGACTAAACTGTTATAACCTATAACAGTATAACTATATAACACCATACAAACTAAATGCTTATTTTAATGTGTACAGAAAACAAATATGGTAAAGCTATAAGTTACAAAAACAGAACGTTTAATAAATGAATGAATGAATATTTCACTTTTTTTTTGCACTGAACATCCTGTTGATCAATGATTTCTCAGGACTTACATCAGCGATTTGGTGAGAATGGAAACCGAAAGTGACTGAGCAAGTTTTTGAAAAGGAAACATTGTTTTGTTTGGAGGCGGGGCTTGAGCTGACGCTTTATATATTCATGCCTTTGCTCACCAGAGGCACATTATCTTACAAGACTTATTGAAGATAACATTTAGCGAAAGCCATATTTAAACAACCAGACAGGTGAGCCGCATACCTATGAAAATATTGAGCATTAACATTAACTCCAGTTTTAAGTAACTAAATGGTGCTGTAGTTGTCAGTTTTTAATTCTTTTATATTTAATCTCATCTGAAAGGTGATGGAGCTGATAATAAGACTGCTGAGTGGAGATGTGAAGCATCTGGAGGTGAGCGGTGGAGCCACAGTTGGTGAACTGAAGAAACTCATCTCTCAGATCATCGGAGAACCTTCTTACAAACAGAAGCTGTCTGCCGATAACGGTTCGCGTATCAGCCTTGAGGATGAGTCTCGAACCCTC